>NC_086317.1:169572948-169872948 GCF_036172605.1 Pelobates fuscus
GAGAATCCATGCATAAAGTAGAATGTAAGAGAAAAATAAATAAGAAAAAAAAATGACTACCCAAAAGTTTGAAACATAGAAACATAGAATGTGATGGCAGATAAGAACCATTCGGCCCATCTAGTCGGCCCAATTATTTTTTTTTTAATTCTTTATTTTTGCAATGGCAGATCGTATGGTAAAGTAACATTGTTATGCTTGTGCAAACAATTTGATAGTACATATGTCAATTATGCGTTACAGAAAGGAAAAGAAAGTCCAGTTAGTTTGTCGAGGGTTTTCTTTCTGTTGTGTTGGTTGCCCTCTGCCAGAGTTTAATTTTTTATAATTAAAGAAGAACAAAAACAGAAAACAGATAACCTTAGGAGATGTTGCGTTTAACATGTTATGTAGGAGTGGGATTGTGGTTGGTGCAGTGTTATTCAGGAGGTTTGTTAGTGTGTTTTTGTCGTGGGATGTGACGTGTACGTGAGGTGTGATCCGCATCTGTGTGAGTTGGGTTAGTAGAGATCCGTGTGGAACAATGAAAGAGTGATTGTATGGTCAGCGTTACATGTCATAATGACATTTTGTATTGGGTGTCATAAGAATTTAGCTGTTTTAGTACATTTAATAAGTTTGTTCTAGGTATGTTTATCTTATAATCGGATGCATTTTGTATCCCCGTTGTTTTGATTGTTCTGCACCCCCTGGGTCTAGGTTTGCCTTTCCACCCTCCCTCTCTCCAGGGTTTTTCAAGGTCAATAACTATTTACAATTACCGGTCCACTGGACAGCCCCGCTCCCCAGGAGCCGTATATAGATTTATGGATGAGTAGCATTGGGTAGCACACCCAATGGATCCCTTCCCGCCACCACCTCGGTCGAGAACCATGCCGTATACTCCAAAGTTGCTCTAGTTCTAGATTGGAAGGAGGTGTATAGCGTAGAAATATACCATTTCCATGTGAGGAAAAACATTTTTTATTATTTTAAGTTCCTTGTTGGTTAGGACAAAAGACAACAGATACAGGGTGCGCTAAATAAAATAAAGGGAGATGAAAAAGTCTCTATAGGTACAATGTGGACCTTGAGTGAGTGTTCTTATGTTCTTTCTTTGGGATCTCAGTAGTCGAATATGGAATACAAAAGCAGAGAGGGGAGACCAATAGTGCAAAACCGTAATGCGGAAAGGATCACGAACAACACAGACGTGGAGAAGTGCCAACTTACAATTTAAAGAGCTAAGCCCAGCTCTAGGTAAAACAACATACAGTGGTATTTAGTACTCCCCACATGTAGGATATTGCTGGACAATTGGAGGTGTCTTCACAAGATTCTTTACACCATCCCAGACAGACGTCAGCATATAAAATATATAAAAGATGGAAAAACCCAACCCCAACATCGGGAGTGGATTGCCAACGGAGACTTGGGCATTCCTAGGCGAAGCAGACTATATACCGATATGCAAGGTTACACACGATGGCAATCTGAAGACTCTGGAGACACTGCTGGAGACACGACCACGATCTTTGATGGCGACCTTCAGATATATGCAACTACGACACTACTATAACTCACTCCCTCACCGGGAAAAGCTACATAGGGACCTGACACGATTCGAAACCCTCTGCCTTCATGGCGTATCACTCGGAAATACCATCTCGCACCTCTATCAGTACTTGTTAATTGATCCGATCTCGGACAACAACGCCTTCAAACAAAGATGGGAACAAGCTCTGGGCACGACATTCACCTCCACGCAATGGAACAAAGCCTTGATCTGGCAGCACAAAAGCTCACCTAGCTCCCACTATCAAGAGGTAAACTACAAGCTACTTTCCATGTGGTATAGAACCCCAGCAATGCTCCACCGCATATTCCCCGACACCTCACCAACATGCTGGAGATGCCGGGAGGACAGAGGGAACCTCATACACATCTGGTGGGAGTGTTCGCATATCGCCCCATATTGGGACCAGGTCAAATCCGACATTCAACAGATTCTGGGAGATGACATAGTCTGGTCGCCAGAATTAATTCTACTACATATCTCAGCACACTCATTATCGGCATATAAAAAATCCATTCTACGTCATCTACTAAACGCAGCGAAAGCACTCGTGCCTGTATACTGGAAGAAGACAGGTATCCATACCCGGGAGGAATGGATACATCGGGTGGAGGACATCAGGGCAGCTGAGGCCCTGCTGGCGGATCAGGCGGGCAGAGGTATGAAATGTGCAGAACTTTGGGCCCCGTGGATTACTTTCCGTGCGCGGCAATAGGGGGGTGCCGGATGAGAGACGGGGCTAAACGACAATACTAACCTCGCGGAATAGTTACTACACGAGACATACCCACGACTAGTCTTCCAGGGGTAACAGACACGGGTAATACGCCCCACACCCCACACTCCTTACGTAGAGGGGGGACGGAACCCTCCTGGACGGGACAAATAGATAAACCTACAGGAAAACCCGGGACTGAGACATGGCCTACGCACCCATAATAGGTAGACAATGCCCAGTAGACCTACACACTACATAAGGGATCCCAAGATCACTCCACCCCGGCAGATCTACAGGGGTAGGGCAAACAGATCTCGGCTAATACGCAACAGGCAGCAATCTGAGGAAGCCCCGGAGAACGATCTAATGCCCAGTCCAGGACTTACCCCGACTTAACAAGCAGAAACATCGGGCTAACCACTGGACAGACAGGTCGTGACGTACTCACCTTAGGTAACTCAAAGTCTAACATAAGAACGTGTACGGTGGCAGGTGGACTTCCCCTCCCCTTTTCCACACACGCATACAACACCCTCCTACTTCCCCCCCAAACATATCAAGCCCCGAACTACCCCCTCCCTGACCAAGCATGACATATAACTGCATCTCATGCCCGTTAACCCAGACACACGGGACCATGTCGACAATACTGTGCACCGGGGACCAGACCCGGACACTACACTACAAGATAAAGTCCAGACTAGGACCACCACCAAAGAAGGTCCATGTCCCACATCAATCACTCATAACGCCCTCCACAGGCCATGAGAGGCCCAATTCCCCTTCCCCCCCCCCCCCCCCACACCCACTAACCCCACTCTACATTAGGTTCACAACACACCATGATTCATTCCTGCTACCCTGCAGGACTCACCACACAACCCCACCCTCCACCTCAAACACTTACCATAAGACGATAGTAATGTGAAAGAATACCACATCTGTATTCATACTCTTCTAAGATTTACACACCCTACCACGCCCGCAATCTCATGTATACTGAGTAGATGTATATATGCATAGGGATCCTTACAATACTCACGAAAAGCTTTCACTTGAAGGAAACAATTATGGTTTATGTTTCTTATCACCGGATGTAAACTGACATTGCATGGTACTTAGAAAAGTATGTAAATAAGCCCAACATATGTATTTTCTCTGTTATGCCTGTTTTATATAACGATGTTGAGAAGGGCCTGCATGCCCAAAATGTGCTCTATCATTTTGACAAAACCCAAATAAAAAGATTAACAAAAAAAAAAAAAGATGGAAAAACCCAATGGTGCAATAACTTTGGTAATGCTGCAAACAACAGACAACACTGAGGTCCTAAGAGTGCCAACTTACAATTTAAAGAGCTATGCCCAGCTCTGAGTAAAACAGCATACAGTGGTATTTTAACTCCCAACGTGTAGGATATTCCTCTAATGATGCTTGCAGTGCCGGTCTTATGAAAATAAAATGCTATTTCTTAGAGGGGAAAAATAGCTTTAAGTCGATGTCACAGATGCATATATACATTTTTACCAATTATAATAAATTTTTAAAAAGCCAAATATTGGGGGGGAGGGGTGGAAACGTATTTTTCACAGTTTTGGAAATAATAACGTGTGCATATGTCCAGCTTAGAAAAAAATATTCAAAATAAATTCAGGGAGGTGCTGGAGGCAAGTGTGGCCGCATTAAGGCTGCTGGGGGCCGGAGGGAGTACTGAGTCTCCCTTCACAATTCCCAGCAGCTTTCCCAAGCTCCGCCTTCCACACACAAGCTCCGCCCCAACGCACGCAAGCTCCGTCCCACACCTAAGCTGAACAGCTTGCTGCAAGAAGAGGTCTGCAAATGGCTACTTGACCTCCCAGTTCTACCCCAGCGCCAGCCTCCACTGCCAGGTATGTTTGAAATACTCAGATGCCCATGACAGGGTGATCTTGGAACTCTCTGCAGGGCAAAGCTAAATAGGATCCAGGAATGAGGCACCTGTGACAGGGAGGGGTGCAAAACCAAGGAGTTGGCCTGGACTCCCAAAAATAGTGCAGCCCTCTTGTTTATATATATATATATACATATATATATATATATATATATATATATATATATCTCAGAGGTGGCTCTCTAATTAGGCGATATAGGCGGCCGCCTAAGACCTCGCACTGACGGGGCCTTGTGGCCGCCTAAATCGCTTTAAGGCAGTGTGACATGTCGGGTCCTCGGTCAGAGACCAAGGACCCGACACAGGAGGGGGCCCAGGCGGCTTGCCTTTTATGCTGCGAGGCCCATCCACACTAATACCTCTAACCTGTCACTGCCCCCCCACCACTGCCCCAGCCCCCCTATCAATCCCTGCCCAAGCCACCCTCCCTACCATCCCCTACCCTGTCACAGCCACCCTACCAGCACCTGCCCCACCACCCCCTGCTCCAGCCACCCTCTTCCCCAGCCCCCCACCACCACCCCTTGTCCTGTCACAGGCCTCTGACACCCCTGCCCTGTCACAGCTCCCCCACCTCCCCGTCACAGCCCCCTACCCTATCACTGCCCTCTACCACTCCCTACCCTATCACTGCCCTCCTACCACCCTCTGCCCCAGCCTCCCTACCATCCCCTACCCTGTCACAGACCCCCTATCACCCCCTTCTCTGTCACAGCCCCCTATCAACCCCTGCCTAAGCCACCCGCTGCCCCAGCCTCCCTACCATCCCCTACCCTGTCACAGCCCCCCTATCACCCCCTTCTCTGTCACAGCCCCCTATCAACCCCTGCCTAAGCCACCCGCTGCCCCAGCCTCCCTACCATCCCCTACCCTGTCACAGCCCCCCTACCACCAGCCCCTGCTCCAGCCACCCTCTTCCCCAGCCACCACCCCCCCACCACCAGGGCCTCTGACACCCCTGCCCTGTCACAGCTCCCCACCTCCCCTGCCCTGTCACAGCTCCCCACCTCCCCTGCCCTGTCACAGCTCCCCACCTCCCCTGCCCTGTCACAGCCCCCTACCACTCCCTACCCTATCACTGCCCTCCTACCACCCTCTGCCCCAGCCTCCCTACCATCCCCTACCCTGTTACAGTCCCCTACCACCAAACAATCCACTTAGGAAACAACACTGAGTGACAATCAATTTCACATGCTGTTGTGCAAATGGGGATAGACAACAGGTGGAAATTATAGGCAATTAGCAAGACACCCCCAATAAAGGAGTGGTTCTGCAGGTGGTGACCACAGACCACTTCTCAGTTCCTATGCTTCCTGGCTGATGTTTTGGTCACTTTTGAATGCTGGCGGTGCTTTCACTCTAGTGGTAGCATGAGACGGAGTCTACAACCCACACAAGTGGCTCAGGTAGTGCATCTCATCCAGGATGGCACATCAATGCGAGCTGTGGCAAGAAGGTTTGCTGTGTCTGTCAGCGTAGTGTCCAGAGCATGGAGGCGTTACCAGGAGACAGGCCAGTACATCAAGAGACATGGAGGAGGCCGTAGGAGGGCAACAACCCAGCAGCAGGACCGCTGCCTCCGCCTTTGTGCAAGGAGAAACAGGAGGAGCACTGCCAGAGCCCTGCAAAATGACCTCCAGCAGGCCACACATGTGCATGTGTCTGCTCAAATGGTCAGAAACAGACTCCATGAGGGTGGTATGAGGGCCCGATGTCCACAGGTGGGGGTTGTGCTTACAGCCCAACACGTGCAGGAAGTTTGGCATTTGCCAGACAACACCGAGATTGGCAAATTCACCACTGGCACCCTGTGCTATTCACAGATAAAAGCAGGTTCACACTGAGCACATGTGACAGACATGACAGAGTCTGGAGACGCCATAGAGAAAGTTCTGATGCCTGCAACATCCTTCAGCATGACCGGTTTGGCAGTGGGTAAGTAATGGTGTGGGGTGGCATTTCTTTGGGGGGGGGCCGCATAGCCCTCCATGTGCTCGCCAGAGGTAGCCTGACTGCCATTAGGTACCGAGATGAGATCCTCAGACCCCTTGTGAGACCATATGCTGGTGCGGTTGGCCCTGGGTTCCTCCTAATGCAAGACAGTGCTAGACCTCATGTGGCTGGAGTGTGTCAGCAGTTCCTGCAGACATATCCAAATTCACTTATTTAGGAAAGAGACTATTAAGATAAAAAAGCTACTCGTCTCACCTTAATAAGCCTCTGGTGTACTGGAGGGCTGCTGAGAGCACACTGGTAACTGGTAACACTGGTAAAACACACCCGGTGGCCAGAGAGTTACTGCTGGGTTTATTTATCCTGCCATTAGGCTCCAATTTCCAGAGTTCTCACCAGGTGCAGAGATCACTTTGTACACATGCATAGCACTCTGCTATTCTTGAGTGGAATGCAACAACACCCCAGTGTGTTGTACACATATGGAGCTTCCCAGATGTGCATACAGACGCATCTTTGCCTCTTCCGTCACCCAGCATGGATTTGGCGGAATGATAAGAGTGAAACAGAGGAGCCAGTCGTGTGTTCATATCCTATTATTGAAGGACAAGTGCACTGGTTAAGCAAACCTTCAAAAGCAAGACGGAGCCCTCCAGGAGCCGTAGCCCCCTCACAATATATATATATATGGAAGGCAGGGCCTGAAGTTATGGGAGGGGCTTTGTTCCCCTTCTTAAGTAGCACCAGCCTTTCCCTCAGTACCGTCTTAGGTCTGGTGATTATGTGTGGTCGTCACTTCCTGTCCGACCAAACAGCTGTTACTTAGCTTCAGCTCGTGGGCAGCTTCCGGGAGGTCCAAACGGTTCCTGTTTCACCTAGCGCGGCTGTCTGACTTTGCAGTCAGACAAACTGTATCGGAGCCTTCCAGGCTCGCATCCAGTCACAAAATCGTAAGTTGCGGCCGTCGCACTATCGGCGCGGCCGATGACGTCAAGGGCGGTCGACGGGCGCACGCTGTATATTTGCATTTTCGGATACTTACATTACTATGCATTCGGTTAAACGTTTGACGATTCGTTAGATTACTCGGTCATTCGATAGGTTATAACGGCTTGCTTAGGCCGTTCATTTGCCGAACACGGTCTTATTTTTAGTGATAGGTTTTCGGTGTTAGGGCGACCTCTGGTGGCTGGATTGGTTATAGCAGGTCTTATTTTTACACAGTTTGTAGTTACATTTTGATATAGTGTTAATTACATGTCTGACTGACCCCTGGTGGTCATAATAGTTATGACTTAGTGCTGGGATTTTCTTCACATATGGATGATGATAGTTTATTACTGATAATAGGGGTTCTGGTAGGGTTGTATGGCTTGATAAGTATGTGGCACTCATATGCTACGTTTGAAATTTTGAATAAATCAGCAGATGGTTACTAGAGATGGAATACCTTTTCTATGAGCATTTTTACGTCTCCAGCTCTTAAAGGTCCAAACAAGTACACTATATGTACCACAGCTAAGAGTATCATATGTCTGCAATTGTTATAGGACATATATATTTAGGTTCTGAGGAATCTGTAGCATGTCAGTAATTATGGACCTTTTGTTTCAGTCTTACAGCATCCACAGTGTGCTGCTATACCAACTTTTCACCTTGTATAGGTCAGTAATCACCAGTTATTATCCTCTCATGATCCCACAAGGGCCGTGTACTTATGTGTATTTTCTGTATTACTAGGTTTAGGTCATCCTTACTCCTTTGGAGTATTTGGTTCCAGTCCCCTACGGTTGGAATATATACCGGTAGGTATCCTGTTAGCAGGGGGGCAGGAGGGTTGCATATTATCATAACTCTGGAAACTCACTATTACTTTCATAGGTTACTACAGAACGCCTGTTTCACCTCTTACTACTACCTGCCAATTTGCTCATCAGGTACGTCATGATTTTCCCCATCCTCCCTACCCTTTCGGGTTCATAGTACAGTAATATACTGGCATTTAAGAACAGGAGCCTCTAGGTAAGTTTTCTGGCCTTCTAAGCCTTACGTTAGTGGTCCCGCGAGGCCAACACCCATCCTAATTTCGGAGGTACGACATTCCCTCGGGCCAATTCATAGGTAGCCGCCTCGCTTGGTTGCATAGCGAGGGCCTCACTTGTCACTCCCATTCTGTCTTATGATTTTACAAGTCACAGAGAGGCCATCACCCTGCCACAATGTCAATGGCCACGTACCCCACACGAGCCAAATCATAGACAGTGCCTCTCAAAGCCGCTTGGAAACTAGCAGGGCCTCACCCGTCACGTTATTACGTAATAGTTTCGCCGCTTGGCATTAGTTACATCAGCCAGTCGGGTAGTGCCCCAGGTAACATGTTATTTTTTTTTGTAGCATGTCACAACTACCTGAAGGCGGGGAAGATTTGTTCATTCCCAGTACACCGGCTAGATCAGTCACTCCTTCCCGTGGTGACGACACAGCAAGCCCTGCATTACTCAGGGCATGGACCATTCCTATGATCACTGCCGAACTGAGGAAAAGGAACATTCCTTTCCCTGCTATGGCTAGGAAAGCCGAATTATATAGACTGTTGAATACTCAGACTGATAATTCGGGGGCGGGTGAAGGGTCTAGTGGTAGCCAGTCGGCTGATCTACATACTGTTTTATCTTCAGTCCTGACTTCCTTGGGCCGTATTACGGCCAAACTTAATAAGATGGATGCAGTTAGCCAGCAACGGTCACCCTCAGAACTAGGGCATCCGGTCGCTATGGTTCGCCCAGACCACCTAACTGGTAATATTCCAACTGGTATGAAAGACCCGCATATTATTAACCCGTCACACATGGTGCCTGCTAGCATCAAGAAGGACATATTGGAAGGGAAGGATATCAATCTGGTATCACTTCTCATTGCTTCTCAAGATGTCCTTGAAAATAAAACGTATGCATATGGGGACGTGTCTGTAGTGTTAAAATCTAGGGACCCTAGATTGAATCGCAAGCTACCCATACCCGAATTTGTGTTGGCTTTCGGGATCTATAGAGACGTGATATGCTCCGTATATCCTGATAGGAGGGAAGAGTTGTATCTCTATCTCCACAAGCTGGTGGATTTGGGGCACAAGTACGGTGGCACGTCTTTTTACGACTACCACCGTGCATTTTCCGCAAAGGCATTTCTCGGCTGCTCTATCCCAGTTTAATTATCAAGCTGATTGGGGTGTGCTTGATACGGAGCTTTTTTGCCGACACTTTGCGGGCCTCAAAACCCCAGCTTGTGCCATTTGTGCGTCCAACTCCCACACGGCCAATTTGTGCCCTAACTCCCCAGAGGTGAATGCTTTATTCCCCCCTACAACTATGATGCCCACTGGGAGAACAGGCAAGGTACGGAAGGATAAACTGGGACGTGATATAGTGTTTTTAAGAAAATCGCACATTTGTAATAATTTTACCACAGGCATTTGCGGCTACAGTGCTTGCAGACTACTTCATGTCTGCTCCCAATGCTTCGGGGCTCACTCTAAGGTCATGTGTCCGAATAAATTATATCCCAAGCAGTACTTTTCGTCTCTTAATGTCTCCCTGTTGAAAGAGTAATTGTGTGATCACCCATCTCAACATCTCGTAGATTTTCTGGTGGCAGAGTTCACTTTGGGGTTTCACACTGGTATTGTGCACATGCCTACTGGGATCTTAGAATGTAAGAACTTGCAGACGGCCCAAGCAGCTCCCGACACAATTGACCAAGGGTTTCTAATTGGCCCTTTCGACTCCCCGCCTTTCACGGTTTGGAGAACTAACCCCATAGGACTTGTCACAAGTAAATCCTCCAATAAGCAAAGGTTGATTCTGGATCTCTCTGCTCCCCACGCTTCACTTACCCCAAGTCTTAACTCGCTTATTCCATCTGAGGAATTTTCTCTCCAATATGCAACCATAGATCATGCCATCACGACCATCCTCTCGGTGGGAGTGGGGGCATGGCTTAGTAAAACGGACATAGTGAACGCATTTAAGTTACTCCCTATCCATCCGTCCCTGTGGCATTTACATGGTGTTAAGTGGCATGATTCATATTTTTTCACACGTTTTACGTTTGGGTCTAAGAGCAGCCCCAGGATTTTTGACATATTTGCTGAGACATTGTGCTGGATGCTGCTTAACATTTGTAAATGCCCTACCGTTATCCATTATCTAGATGATTTTTTGTCCGTAGAAAGTAACCTCTTACCTCCCAGTAGCCTCCTTTCTACAAAACGACTGTTCTCACAACTTGGAGTACCTATTTCACCCACAAAGACTGAAGGTCCGGATACGATCATTAACTTCTTAGGAGTGGTGCTGGACTCTGTGCATATGCAGGCTAGCCTCCCCGGGGAGAAGATTGAACGCATCCTTTCAGCCATTGACCATTACCTAGCAGGTGGTTCTTGTTATAGAAAGGAGTTGCAATTGCTGTTGGGTTCGCTTAATTTTGCGATGAAAATTATACCACAAGGTAGAGCGTTTATTTCACGATTGCTGAGCTTATTTCCCCTATTACAATCTGATTCCTCACACATTACATTAGACATTCATGCTACCGCTGACCTACGCATGTGGAGGGAATTCTTGCTGCACTGGAATGGAAAAAGCATTTTCATTCCAGTATGGACGGATAGGTCAGTGTCTGTATGGACAGATGCAGCAGCCACTTCAGGATTTGCCGCAATTTTTGGCAATGAATGGATGTGGGGTATATGGCCTGGGGGAATTAATGAGATTCCCGAGTTTAAAGACACCTCTGCGTTATTTGAGCTTTACCCAATCGTGGCAGCAGCAGTTAAATAGTGTGCTTGCTGGTCTGGGAATACGGTGCGTTGCTTCTCAGATAACATGCCATATTGTAAACAAGGGACGTTCCACTTCCCTGGTCATGATGCGATTTATGAGGACTCTCACGTGACTAGCTGCAAAACACAGTTTCTTCTTAACGTGCATACATGTTCCTGGGGTTCTGAATATCGCTGCTGATCATTTATCGCAGTCTCGATTTCAGGAGTTCCGGGCGGCCCTACCAACAGCTACCCTGATACCAACTCCAGCGCCGTGGTGGCAGGAGATGGTTTGGGATTAAAGGAACTACTCACTCACGGGCAGCAACTCTCTCAAATGGGTCTTTCAGCTAACACAAGGAAGGCATACGGCAGGGCCTTTCATATCTTTAATAAGTTTCTGCTTGACTTCAAGATCACAGACAAATTTTCCATGGAAACAATGATTGCATTCATTTCCTTTTGCCACCTTTACCTAACACTATCATTCAACACTATTAAGTTATACATGACCGGTATTCAACATCACATCCTCACTACTTGGCCTAATAAACAACATTTGTCATCTTACCAAGTTAAAGCTATACTTAAAGGTATCAAGGACTCCACCCCTACCATCCAGATTACCCATCCACGATCTCGTGTTCCAATCACTGTCAAACCTGTTGGACACTTCACCATTTGAAACTCAAACTAATCAGGTCATTAAAACAGCCATCTATTTAGCTTTTTACGGTTTCCTTCGGCCCAAAGAATTTACCACCTCTAACTACTGCACCCCCAACTTTATCACAAGGTCAAACCTGGTAAAAGCACACGATCACTATTACTGTCCATACACCATACGAAAACAAGTGGCAAGAGTCAAATGGTCACTATTACCTACTACCCCACTGGTAATAGATGGTGCCCCGTGGAAGTGTTCGATCAATACCTCTCCTCCTTTCCCTCGGCTCCAACCCAACCACTGCTAGCCTTACACGGGAATACGCTCACTACGAGCAAATTCATGCTCTATGTAAGGATGTTGTTGGTTCGGTTAGGCTTGAACCCAGCTGAATATTCCGGTCATTCATTTAGAATAGGAGCAGCTACTACCGCTTCTAAAAGGAATATTCCGGCTCACATCATTAAGATATTAGGCCGATGGAAGTCCACGGCTTACACCAGATACATTCCTCAGCCGGTACAAGAGGTGCACCTTGCATTTAAAAATATGATTATGTGATATTCTGTGTTTTATTGTAGGCTGAATAAACTGGTTACATATTTTTGCCCTCTTTTATTTCAGGCCTACTACCTTGTCAGTTACGGCACACCACAACTGACTTTTTCCACGCACTGTTTGTTTTATGTTACTAATTCTACGGCTTTATGCCCTGACCACAAATGGAAGGCAGGGCCTGAAGTTGTGGGAGGGGCTTGTTATCTTTCTTAACGAGCACCAGCCCTTCCCTCAGTACAGTCTTAGGTCTGGTGATTTCTCCCACCCACCACACCTCCTTTTATAAATAGTTCATAAGGTAGGCCCTCTTTTATTTCAGGCCTACTACCTCATCAGTTACGGCACACCACAACTGACTTTTTCCATGCACTGTTTGTTTTATGTTACTAATTCTACAGCTTTATGCCCTGACCACAAATATATATATATAATGTAAAAAAGTGAGGGAAGGCAGAGCTCTGCTACCTGACCTGTCTCTCTCAAGGGCAGGCAAATACTGGGGAGGTCAGGATGGAGTTACCCTTTATAGGGCTAAGAGGGGAGAAGACTGGGGACTGCATTTTGTAGTTTTAACCTTTTGAATGCTACTTGTCCTGTGATAAATGGGCAACTACATCCCACTTGTTATGACTGCCGCTTGGACGTCTGGAAAAGTACCCTTTTAACCCCTTAAGGACCAAACTTCTGGAATAAAAGGGAATTATGACATGTCACACATGTCATGTGTGCTTAACCCCTTAAGGACCAAACTTCTGGAATAAAAGGGAATCATGACATGTCATGTGTCCTTAAGGGGTTAAAGAGTTACTGTCCAACTAATCTTGACATAGACCAGTTGGAGGTCGGATAATGGGTTAGTCTACACCTGAGTGATGGGAGAACTGTAACAGATTCCTGTTACCTTGGCACTTTCCCCGTGGTTAGGTTTTGCAATATTGGTGAGGGGATTTTTCAGGCTTGTAATGACTCCCATTGCCATCTGTTGGTGAAACTGGAAAATGCATTGATTTGTGTAATTACAGTATGCCAATTATGAAAGTGCAAAAGATTGCCAGTTGAATCTGTACATCTGTATTTCTATACTTTGGACCGTTGTGGTTGTATGATACATTGATGAAGTATTAGGTTTGATTTTCAAGTTATGTATGTTTGTTAATATAGTTTTTATTGTTTTCACTACATGCTTAAGTACAAGTCTGCAAAAGCTACCCCTTGTATAAGAATGTCTAGCTGGTTACTGTGCAGGCACAGAGTTCTGGAAACATGCCTCGAAGGAGGAATAGGGTGCATTAAAAAGTTAAGAGATTTACCTACCTTTTTCAATGCCAAGGCTCCCTTATTAGGTCCTTAACAGAGCCAAATTAAGTACCTAAAGTGCATGCACGATAAGTGCCGCACTTTAAAACTTATTAGGACAGCTTTGAATCAATGCTTTTCTATGGCACTTCTGCATCATATGACAGCGTTTTATTCGGTCAGTACAACGGAAAAGCCCCTAGTGGCTGTGAAAAGCACTAGAAGTGGACTTATACCTGCAACGTAAAGACTGCCGTTTTTACACAGCACCCAGAGATGTGGTCTGGGTGACTATACGGTTCATTTAACCCAGTAAGGACCAAACTTCTGGAATAAAAGGGAATCATGACATGTCACATGTCATGTGTCCTTAAGGGGTTAAGCAAGGCTTTTCATTAGTCAATCCATTAATTAAATCAATCAGTCTCACACAAGAGCAGACCAAAAAAATAACTCATGAGAAAGATGCTTCAGGAGCTATAAATAGGTTTCCATTGCAGAGCAGTTGTACACAAGCCTTAAAGATGCACAAAGAGTTAGCTGAAGTATACTAAAGCATGTTGCCACACTACTTTGGAACAGTAGAAATTGGTACTCTGGAGTGACACATGACTCTTTATTCTGGCAGACTGATGGAAAAATGTGGTTGAGGGAGATGCACAGAGAAGAAGAAGTGCCACCTGTGCCAACATTTGGAGGAGGTAGAACAATAGTCTGGGCTAAGCCTCTGAATTGCAGTGAAGAGTCATCTTAAAGCACACTAATAATGTTTCAGGTGCTATGATAAACCCACGAGGGAGAGGGAGAGAATGTATAGATATATAGATATCACTACACTTGGCAGGCAATGCAGGAGAAAGTGCTACAAATTTTGGAACAGGATTGTTCAATATAGAAAAAAAATTAGATTAGAAAAAAAAAAACATACAATGGATAGCACAGAATTTATTGTTTTTTTGTTTAACTCAAGGAAGAAACAAAACAAAAATACATATATTTGGTTGCATACAGAATAAAAAAAAAAAAAAACATACAATGGAAAAAATTTGCAAGAAATGTGGATAGTTTTTATCCATAAACTATACATAACTCAATTAACATTTTGACCTTTACCCTCCCAGATTATCCCCCATAACACAGATTGGGAAAATCGAACTTCTCACAAACTGGACTGTTTTATGTCTGAAATAAACACACTACACAAAAATACCCTAACTAGCAGTATGGTGTTCCATTCACAGGATAGATAGATAGATAGATAGATATATAGATATATATATATATATATATATCATAGATTTAGTGCAAATAATTCATACTTTTGTCATAAATTGCATTGCACACTACCGGGGTTTGTTCGGTGTTCCACAAATACCACAAGTTAGATTTTAGTGAAAGTGCTTGATTTAAAATGTTACCACAAATTACATATGTCCCCACCCCAATCATTTTGCAAGTTTATCTATGGTCCTACACGAATGACAAGGGGGTTTTCAGTCATTACAACAGCCATTGCTCCTTTCCATTACTGATGCATACATAACTACCATTGAGCTGTGTGCGGTTTCTAGAATGGATTATGGTCCGTTTTAAAAGATAACCTTTCAAATGAGATGCTACTCAACAATAAGTGAACATCAGTACAAGAAAGGCACTTAGTCATAACAAAACAGAATTATAAGGAACATGTTTTTAATTGGTCAACTTTCTTAAAATAAATAAAAGCACAGTCTAAAAAATATTCTCACAGAAGCAAACAAAGCAAATGTTCTGTATTTGAGAAGAAAAGAAAATAATTCAACATATTTAACTTCAATTTTTATCCATTCTTTGGTTATTGTAAAAGGCAGTGGAAAGGAAAAAAGAAAGGTGTAATGAGCACTTTACACACAGATTACTCTTGCATTGTCGTGAATACTATATGATTTAGTAGCATAAATTCTTGCATAATCCTTTTAATGTCAGAACAATAGAACAGATTGTTCTAAATGATGTCCAGAGGGACACGCAGCATAGGCTTTAAAAGGTACCTTCCAAATGAACAAAATAGTTCAACAATTTAATGAAAACCCTTTTCTTTTCAGTTTCACATACTGATCCATATTAAGACAATATATTTTGATATCTCACACCTGTTAAGCACGTTGAGATGCTTTCATTTCCTGGATAATCCAATACTTCTAAAAGCAGAAGAGCACCGAAAAACTAATAGGAGGCGCTTGCATGATATGGAATCATCTTTAATTTCAAACAATGCAGGAAACATGGAAACTCTCCATAAAGCCCTGGTAATGGCTTCCGAGCATCATGAGCTTTTAAAACATACTGGCTCATGGGCCCAATGGAAAACTCAAAAGTATATTAACAAGCTTGTGTAGAGAACACTATGAACAGTTTTCAATTATCAACTCAATCTCACTGTTCTGAATACCATGGTACCTTTATTGAGAATACAGGAGAATGAATACGGATATAAAAAAATAAAAATGTGAATACAGAATAACATTGATGGGGACTAAAAGGTAACTTATCTTGATTTAGAGGGATGGGGGACTCCATTTAGTTTTTTTTAGAAGCATACAAGGGTCAGTTCAATGAGAATTAACACACTGAGTAGTAACAAAAACCCAACTCAAACTTGGTTGAGTACAAAAGGATATGCAGCCTCAGCTTAAGTGAAATCAGGATCAGCCTCAAAATATTGTTCAAGAAACAGGGGTGTGGAACTGCACTCAATTCCCATAGTGATATGAATGTGGATGTAACAAGGCCGGTCCCAGTACCAAGAACCAAATACTTGATAAGGCAAAAAATAGAAGAAGGTGGTCCAGGCACTCTAGGATTCAAAGAAGGCAATTAAACCCACCGCCAATCACAACGTTTCGACCTGAACAGTCTTTGTCAACATTGACAAAGACTGTTCAGGTCAAAACGTTGTGATTGGTGGTGGGTTTAATAAATTGCCTTCTTTGAATTTAGGACTGCCTGGACCTCTTTCTATTTTTTGCCTTATCAAAATACTGTTCAGAGAAAAATAATAAGTTCACCATCAATTTTTAGCTTGTGTTGGTTAGGAGTAACTTTTAACCACAGAAAGCAGTTTGCATATACACCATTAGTCCAAAGAGGATTGGGCTGAGGGAGATCTTAGAGGGGGGTGTTTTATGAAAACACTGTTTTTAGCTGGAGTAACCGTTCAAGTGCATACCATTAAACTGGATTAAAATAAGTTGTACAAGTGTTTCATTTTATTCTGGAAATTAATACATCTGCAATTATAAACGAAAAAAGAAACTGGGGTGGAAAGTTTACTATGAAAATGGCATGTGGAAATAGAAAAGGCCACTACAAAAAATTAAAACATAAATTATTATCGGGTAACTGATGAAGCAATTGGTGTAAATTGCTAAAACTAGTAGGACATAAGTGCAATTGCACGCATGACTGAAATGCATATAGAAGGCTCACAGTTTCAAAGCGATTAAAGAAGCAAAGCATGATGGTAATTCAGCAGAGCAGAAAAGAAATGAGCTACAACAAATGAATGTATGTTAACTTTGTGTCTCCCCCTTTCTTGGCATGCACCTGAAGAGATAGGGCAAAAAAATAAATACATCACAGAGTGGAAGCTATAGGTTTAAAAGGGTCATTTAGTTGCATGGCAAATGTGTGTAGTACCAAAAAAAATATATAAAAATATGCACTCATTAACTTCAATTGCATTAGAGTGCAAAAAAAAAAATTATATGCTGCCACTTTATATGCAAATACATTCTATCTACACATTAGGTTATGCAAACTGTGTAGCTTAAAATGTTACCTCTCTGATTTTTAACTGCTAATCCATCCACGTAGTAGTAAAGAATACAAATATAGCATCAAAGTGAAGCCTCCTATCACACATGCTGTAGTAACATGCTGCAATTCTTACCAATAGACCACATGCTAACAATTGTGTATATACATGCATGCCAGATGGGTATGTGCTTGCCCTCCAGATTCAGAAAGTCATGTTGGACAAATAGAAATACTCCAGATAGACAGATATAGATTGAATATATATATACCTATATATTCTCACATATCCATATTCTAGAGAGGTGGGCGAATATAAACACAATTTATAGTTTGATATACAGTCTAATGTTCTAATGCCATGGAATCCAAATGTAACTTTACAGATGTAAAGCTACAAATACTTCAGTAAATTCCAGACTGAGTACTAAAGTAATAAACGATGTATAGAAATCCAGGTTTAGGAACCACATAAACGAATGGTTCTATTCTTAAAGGGGTTCTGTCAGCTTCTGGGTCTTTGCATGTATTACAAAGACCCCAGACGGTGACTGCTCCGCTAGCATTCTGGCAGCCCCGGGGTGAAAGGGAAAAGCTAATTTTGACTTACCTGAAACAGTCCCTCGCGCTGCCGAATCCTCTTCTGTGAGGTCCTCCTCAGCTCTTTTTCTATCAAGTGCTGGTGTCCATGCAGTATTCTAGCGACTGCACAAGAGGACAACTCTGATGACTATGGAAAATTCCTCGAGACTGCAGGATGCTCCACTGAAACTGCCCCCTCCCCCCCGCCCCCCCCCCCCCCATATGTTTATGGGATGCAAATTTTTTTGTTTTCTTATTGCTGGGGTGAGGGAGGGTTTGGAAAGGGCCAAACTAGCTGCTTTAAGGACTAAAATTAGAAACTACTATTACTCATGGTTCTAGAGACACCAAGTACATTTGTTTTAAAGACTGCACATGTCGATGTCCATACATAAATACACAGCTTTCATTAAATATATCTTATATATCTTTATAAATATCATCTGACAATGTATATCCTCCATTCTGCTTGGCTTGAGGAGATTAACTTTTATACAACATTTCAGTTAGCTATATTGGCAGTGATAGCACATTCTCTTTTGAGGACAGGAATAAACCTCTGTCCCAAGAGTTTGAGAGACAAGAGGACTCTTCCCGACATCCCCGGTAAACAAAATTCAATTGGTTTTGCCGTGTTGTACTTCAACGCAAAAGCCTTCATGGTGTCCACAATAAAATAAACAAATACAAGGTGCTTGAGGAACAAAAACACAAATATGAGCTTAAAATACAAAAATGCCTGTTTCCATAACAATGGTCCAGGTACCCCAGCTGTGTTGGCAGCAAAAAGTGGGGGTAAAAAACAAATCAAAAAAGAAAAAAAACAAAAAAACCAAAGGTTCAATCATGCAGCACGATGCTGTATTTATGCAACATATGTTTTCACCACCATCTGTATGGGTTTCTGGCACACTGGGCAGCCCTTCTGACTTCTTTTAAGGTTGCGTGCACAAGGAAAGCAAGCCACCATGTGGGCAGTGCGCCCATGGACCACATTGCCATTACGAGGCCTTTTATGGCAAAGCTGGCAAGGTTCCAACAGTGGTCGGCTAGACTCCAAGGACACTTCATCAGACTGGCAACTGAATAATGTATCTGTGCTTTCTGAGAAATTTCTTGAACATGCTGCCAGGTCTAAGGGATCCAGGGAGGATGAAGGTTGCTTGATATATGCTCCTTGTGGCCGCACCATTGGTGCAGACACTGTTCTCCGGCAGTCAGGGATGTCAATTCCATTCTGGTCATCTTCAGAGAAGCCCTTGGCACGAAGTGCAGGGGTTGACAAAGTGTGGGTGAGGCGAGGAGAGTCCATATACCAGTCTTTTCGTAGCGCCCAGCAGCGGAAGCAGTAACGCTTTACTGGAGAGTTTAATTTGTGGCAATTTGAACACTGCCAGCAGTCCTGAGGAAAACAGAATATTTTTCACATTCTCTCATTAAAGTAAAACAGAAAAACATGAGACATTACAAAGAAGAAGCCAAAACAAAAAGTACCATTAACAGGAGCAATCCAAATATTGTATTGTATTATCCAAATATTGTATTTAGGCTCCCTGACCAGTGCTATATGAACAATTCATGTATGTATATACATATAACAACACATTCAGTAATATAATTCTATTCAGTAAGTACCCATTGTACAGCACTACGGAATTTGCTGGCACTATATAATAAAATAAGTGTGTGTGTATACACACACACACACACACAGCTGCTATACAGAATATTAACACCGCAACTAAAATAGAGAAAGCAACAATGTTTAAATGACAAACCTCAGAAGTGATTTCAGTGTCTGTATCATCACTTAAACTCTGAGTATCCTCTGGATCATCCTCGTAAATTGTAACTTTAATCACCTGAGAGGGTACAGAAAAATGAACAGGTAATAAGGAAGTAATCTATCAAACCGTGACAGAGTAGATGTCAGTGCAGTAGACTGGTATTGTGTTAGTCTTCAGTGATCAAATAACTCAAGATCTACCTTACCAATAACCTTGTACTAGTCACTGCAAATTAAGGTAGGCAATAAATCAAACTAGAACAGCAAACCATCAAAACGTGTAATATTTTATGTCAAGTATGAAGACCTGTACTACAATCCACTTTAAAGAAACACTCATTTTCAATCCGATCTTACAGCATAATTTATGAATTGAATTTTCTCACATATGATGCTCTGCATGCTATTAACAGAGCAGGAGAAATGAAATTCAAAATTCAACAAACTCTGCATTAAAGGGAGTTTAAAAAATAACATTTACTTACAGGAAGTAAGGGTAAGTAAGTGTAGGGAGCCTGTGTAAGTCACAGGAGGTGTGGCTAAGGCTGCATAAACAAAGTGAATAGTAGAGAGAGTTTCTTCAACAAACTATGAAAGCCACAATTGAAACATCTTAGAACGGGCACATATGTATTAAACAAGCCCCCAGAAACATAAGGAACACTCAAAGTACAATAACCACTACCGAGTGCTGTAGTGATTAAGGTCCAAAAGTGCCTTGGTGTGGGCTAGGTGCCACTTACCAACCCTCTTCACTGAACTAGGCCTAGAGAGATGCAGGGATTATTTCACTGATCAATGTTCTCAGACAATAAACTAGACCTAAAGGAAGCTTCAGGCTGCTGAGACTAGCCTCCTTCACACAATCATCACCATAAATCACAAACATTAAAACACTTTAATGCAAAAATTTTATTTTCGGATGAAGACAACTTTCCAATCCCAAGATACAGAGGCATTGATATAAACCTCTGCTTACCATGTCATGCATCCTATTAAAGGAACACTATAGGTCACCTAAATTACCGTATTTTTCGCTCCATAAGACGCACTTTTTTTCCCCTCAAAAGTGAGGGGAAATGTCTGTGCGTCTTATGGAGCGAATATGATGCTTTACTTACCTGTCTTGCCGCGTTGGCCGGCAGCACAGGGCGCACCGCGGTAGTGGAACTTGAATTTCATGTTCCGGTTTCCGGCGGGACTGAAAAGAAGTGTGCACAAGCTGAGTGCGCACTTCCTTTCAGTCCCGCCGGAAACCGGAACATGAAATTCAAGTTCCACTACCGCGGTGCGCCCTGTGCTGCCGGCCAACGCTGCAAGACAGGTAAGTAATTATGGGACAAGGGGAGGGGGACAGTATGGGAGAGAAGAATATGGGGAAGGGGTGGATGAAGTCTATGGGGAAGGGGTGGATGAAGTCTATGGGGAGGGGGTGGATGAAGTCTATGGGGAGGGGGTGGATGAAGTCTATGGGGAGGGGGGTGGATGAAGTCTATGGGGAGGGGGTGGATGAAGTCTATGGGGAGGGGGTGGATGAAGTCTATGGGGAGGGGGTGGATGAAGTCTATGGGGAGGGGGTGGATGAAGTCTATGGGGAGGGGGTGGATGAAGTCTATGGGGAGGGGTGGATGAAGTCTATGGGGAGGGGGTGGATGAAGTCTATGGGGAGGGGGTGGATGAAGTCTATGGGGAGGGGGTGGATGAAGTCTATGGGCGAGGGTGGATGAAGTCTATGGGGAGGGGGTGGATGAAGTCTATGGGGAGGGGGTGGATGAAGTCTATGGGGAGGGGGTGGATGAAGTCTATGGGGAGGGGTGGATGAAGTCTATGGGGAGGGGGTGGATGAAGTCTATGGGGAGGGGTGGATGAAGTCTATGGGGAGGGGGTGGATGAAGTCTATGGGGAGGGGGTGGATGAAGTCTATGGGAGGGGTGGATGAAGTCTATGGGGAGGGGGTGGATGAAGTCTATGGGGAGGGGGTGGATGAAGTCTATGGGGAGGGGGTGGATGAAGTCTATGGGGAGGGGGTGGATGAAGTCTATGGGGAGGGGGTGGATGAAGTCTATGGGGAGGGGGTGGATGAAGTCTATGGGGAGGGGGTGGATGAAGTCTATGGGAGGGGGTGGATGAAGTCTATGGGGAGGGGGTGGATAAGTCTATGGGGAGGGGGTGGATGAAGTCTATGGGGAGGGGGTGGATGAAGTCTATGGGGAGGGGGTGGATGAAGTCTATGGGGAGGGGGTGGATGAAGTCTATGGGGAGGGGGTGGATGAAGTCTATGGGGAGGGGGTGGATGAAGTCTATGGGGAGGGGCGTGGATGAAGTCTATGGGGAGGGGGTGGATGAAGTCTATGGGGAGGGGTGGATGAAGTCTATGGGGAGGGGGTGGATGAAGTCTATGGGGAGGGGGTGGATGAGTCTATGGGGAGGGGGTGGATGAAGTCTATGGGGAGGGGGTGGATGAAGTCTATGGGGAGGGGGTGGATGAAGTCTATGGGGAGGGGGTGGATGAAGTCTATGGGGAGGGGGTGGATGAAGTCTATGGGGAGGGGGTGGATGAAGTCTATGGGGAGGGGGTGGATGAAGTCTATGGGGAGGGGGTGGATGAAGTCTATGGGGAGGGGGTGGATGAAGTCTATGGGGAGGGGGTGGATGAAGTCTATGGGGAGGGGGTGGATGAAGTCTATGGGGAGGGGGGTGGATGAAGTCTATGGGGAGGGGGTGGATGAAGTCTATGGGGAGGGGGTGGATGAAGTCTATGGGGAGGGGGTGGATGAAGTCTATGGGGAGGGGGTGGATGAAGTCTATGGGGAGGGGGTGGATGAAGTCTATGGGGAGGGGGTGGATGAAGTCTATGGGGAGGGGGTGGATGAAGTCTATGGGGAGGGGGTGGATGAAGTCTATGGGGAGGGGGTGGATGAAGTCTATGGGGAGGGGGTGGATGAAGTCTATGGGGAGGGGGTGGATGAAGTCTATGGGGAGGGGGTGGATGAAGTCTATGGGGAGGGGGTGGATGAAGTCTATGGGGAGGGGGTGGATGAAGTCTATGGGGAGGGGGTGGATGAAGTCTATGGGGAGGGGGTGGATGAAGTCTATGGGGAGGGGGGTGGATGAAGTCTATGGGGAGGGGGTGGATGAAGTCTATGGGAGGGGGTGGATGAAGTCTATGGGGAGGGGGTGGATGAGTCTATGGGGAGGGGGTGGATGAAGTCTATGGGGAGGGGGTGGATGAAGTCTATGGGGAGGGGGTGGATGAAGTCTATGGGGAGGGGGTGGATGAAGTCTATGGGGAGGGGGTGGATGAAGTCTATGGGGAGGGGGTGGATGAAGTCTATGGGGAGGGGGTGGATGAAGTCTATGGGGAGGGGGTGGATGAAGTCTATGGGGGGGGGTGGATGAAGTCTATGGGGAGGGGGTGGATGAAGTCTATGGGGAGGGGGTGGATGAAGTCTATGGGGAGGGGGTGGATGAAGTCTATGGGGAGGGGGTGGATGAAGTCTATGGGGAGGGGGTGGATGAAGTCTATGGGGAGGGGGTGGATGAAGTCTATGGGGAGGGGGTGGATGAAGTCTATGGGGAGGGGGTGGATGAAGTCTATGGGGAGGGGGTGGATGAAGTCTATGGGGAGGGGGTGGATGAAGTCTATGGGGAGGGGGTGGATGAAGTCTATGGGGAGGGGGTGGATGAAGTCTATGGGGAGGGGGTGGATGAAGTCTATGGGGAGGGGGTGGATGAAGTCTATGGGGAGGGGGTGGATGAAGTCTATGGGGAGGGGGTGGATGAAGTCTATGGGGAGGGGGTGGATGAAGTCTATGGGGAGGGGGTGGATGAAGTCTATGGGGAGGGGGTGGATGAAGTCTATGGGGAGGGGGTGGATGAAGTCTATGGGGAGGGGGTGGATGAAGTCTATGGGGAGGGGGTGGATGAAGTCTATGGGGAGGGGGTGGATGAAGTCTATGGGGAGGGGGTGGATGAAGTCTATGGGGAGGGGGTGGATGAAGTCTATGGGGAGGGGGTGGATGAAGTCTATGGGGAGGGGGTGGATGAAGTCTATGGGGAGGGGGTGGATGAAGTCTATGGGGAGGGGGTGGATGAAGTCTATGGGGAGGGGGTGGATGAAGTCTATGGGGAGGGGGTGGATGAAGTCTATGGGGAGGGGGTGGATGAAGTCTATGGGGAGGGGGTGGATGAAGTCTATGGGGAGGGGGTGGGTGAAGTCTATGGGGAGGGGGTGGATGAAGTCTATGGGGAGGGGGTGGATGAAGTCTATGGGGAGGGGGTGGGTGAAGACTATGGGAGGGGGGGACACTATGGGACAGGGGAGAAAAAAAAATATTCTGTACAAACTGTCCCATAGTAAGAAACACTATGGGACAGTTTGTTCAGAATATTTTTTTTCTGGGTTTCTTCCTCTAAAAACTAGGTGCGTCTTATGGTGAGGTGCGTCTTATGGAGCGAAAAATACGGTACTTTAGCTAAATAAAGCAGTTTTAGTGTATAGATCATTCCCCTGCAATTTCACTGCTCAATTCACTGTCATTTAGGAGTTAAATCACTTTGTTTCTGTTTATGCAGCCCTAGCCACACCTCCCCTGGCTATGATTGACAGGGCCTGCATGAAAAAAAAAAAAACTGGTTTCACTTTCAAACAGATGTCATTTACCTTAAATAATTGTATCTCAATCTCTAAATTGAACTTTATTCACATACAGGAGGCTCTTGCAGGGTCTCGCAAGCTATTAACATAGCAGGGGATAAGAAAATCTTAATTAAACAGAACTTGCACTAAAGAAAGCCTAAATAGGGCTCTCTTTACAGGAAGTGTTTATGGAAGGCTGTGCAAGTCACATGCAGGGAGGTGTGACTAGGGTTCATAAACAAAGGGATTTAACTCCTAAATGGCAGAGGTTTGAGCAGTGAGGCTGCAGGGGCATGTTCTATACACCAAAACTGCTTCATTAAGCTAAAGTTGTTCAGGTGACTATAGTGTCACCTTAAAAATTCTACAATACAACCCTCTAATCTATATAAATTCTGAGTAGACTGGCAGCCCCCTCAATAAATGTTTTATTGTAAACATTAACCCCTTCAGGACCGTCAGCGGTAAAACGTGCGTTTGGACCGCTGACGGTCCTGAACCGTCATGACGGTCTGGGGCTACTTACCTGATCGTCGTCGGTCCCACGGCGGCGATCAGTGCTCCTCCCGGTCCAGGGGGACTGCCTGTCTGCCCGGGCAGTCCCCCCTCGGCAGATCAGGACCCCACGGCCATGTGATCACTCGATCACATGACCGCAATAGGTGTCTGTGTATCTGCCTGCAGGGGGACTGTCTGTGCTGACAGGCAGTCTCCCTGCAAGTGAAAAATCAAAAATAAAGTGAAAAAAAAAAAACAATCAGTGTAAAAAAAAAAAATAATATGTATTATATCTATATACCTATATATATATATATATATATATATATATCATATATATATATTCATATATATATCATATATATCATATATAATGTCATACTAAGTATTTTTATATTTATATATACGTATATTAATATAAAAATACACTTATATTTAAATTACACACGAATATATACAATATATAATAACTACCGTATTTATCGGCGTATAACACGCACAGGCGTATAACACGCACCTCATTTTTAGAAAGAAATTCCAGGAAATTTCCCCCCTCATCCCATAGTATTCCCCCCTCATCCCATAGTGTCCCCCCTTTCCATAGTATTCTCCCCCCTCCCCTCCCATAGTATTCTCCCCCCCTCCCCCTCCCATAGTATTCTCCCCCCCTCCCCTCCCATAGTATTCTCCCCCCCTCCCCTCCCATAGTATTCTCCCCCCCTCCCCTCCCATAGTATTCTCCCCCCCTCCCCTCCCATAGTATTCTCCCCCCTCCCCCTCCCATAGTATTCTCCCCCCCTCCCCTCCCATAGTATTCTCCCCCCCTCCCCTCCCATAGTATTCTCCCCCCCTCCCCTCCCATAGTATTCTCCCCCCTCCCCTCCCATAGTATTCTCCCCCCCTCCCATAGTATTCTCCCCCCCTCCCCTCCCATAGTATTCTCCCCCCCTCCCCTCCCATAGTATTCTCCCCCCCTCCCCTCCCATAGTATTCTCCCCCCCTCCCCTCCCATAGTATTCTCCCCCCCTCCCCTCCCATAGTATTCTCCCCCCCTCCCCTCCCATAGTATTCTCCCCTCTCCCCTCCCATAGTATTCTCCCCCCTCCCCTCCCATAGTGTACTTTCCTCCTCCTCCCCTCCCATAGTGTACTTCCCCTCCTCCCCTCCCATAGTGTACTTTCCTCCCCCTCCCCTCCCATAGTGTACTTTCCTCCCCCTCCCCTCCCATAGTGTACTTTCCTCCCCCTCCCCTCCCATAGTGTACTTTCCTCCCCTCCCATAATTACTTACCTGTCCTGAAGCGTGGGCCGGCTTCACACCGTGCACCGCGGAACAGGAACTTTAATTTAAGGTTCCGGTTTCCGGCGGGACTGAAAGGAAGTGTGCACACTATTGTGCACACTTCCTTTCAGTCCCGCCGGAAACCGGAACCTTAAATTAAAGTTCCTGTACCGCGGTGCGCGCTGTGAAGCCGGCCCACGCTTCAGGACAGGTAAGTAATTATGGGATATCGGCGTATAACACGCACCCACGATTTTCCCCCTATTTTCAGGGGAAAAAAGTGCGTGTTATACGCCGATAAATACGGTATATATATGGTATATATATTATAAAATACAAATATGTTAATAAAAATAAACAAAAAATAAAAATATTTTTTAATTAAAAAAAATTATATATGCAATTTTATTCTAACAGTATTTTGATATTGATATATATATATTTATATCAAAATACACTTAGAATGTAATGATATATATATCTATGTATAAATAAATAAAAATAATACGAAATATACATATGTCCACATACATTACATAAATAATTTCATAAATATACACGTAGACGTCAAATATATAAATATGTATATATATTAAAATTCTACGTGCGTATTTATGTAATATTTTTACCTAATTAAGTAATTTTAATGATTGCAATTTGAGGGACCTGCCTGCCAACCCAGGCCAAAAGTCCAGATAATTTAATTTGCTAGCACTGTGTTTAACCCTGTAACTTTCTATGACACCCTAAATCCTGTACATGGGGGTACTGTTTTACTCGGGAGACTTAGCTGAACACAAATATTAGTGTTTCAAAACAGTAAAACATATCACAGCGATGATATTGTCAGTGAAAGTGAAGTTTTTTGCATTTTTCACACACAAACAGCTCTTTCACTAAGGATATTATTGCTGTGATATATTTTACTGTTCTGATACACTAATATTTGTGTTCAGCGAAGTCTCCTGAGTATAACAGTACTCCACATGTAGAGATTTTATAGTGTTTGTGAAAGTTACAGGGTCAAATATAAGGCTTGATTTTACATTTTTTTTTATTGAAATTTGTCAGATTGGTTAGGTTGCCTTTGAGAGCGTATGGTAGCCAAGGAATGAGAATTAGCCCCATGATGGCATACCATTTGCAAAAGAAGACAACCCAAGGTATTGCAAATGGGGTATGTTCAGCCTTTTTTAGTAGCCACTTAGTCACAAACACCGGCCAAAGTTAGCGTTCTTTGCATTTTTAACACACAAACAAATATAAATGCTAACTTTGGCCAGTGTTTGTGACTAGGTGGCTACTAAAAAAGACTGGACATACCCCATTTTGAATACCCTGGGTTGTCAACTTTAAAAAATATGTACATGTTAGGCGTGTTTCGGGGATTTATGACAGATAACGGTGTTACAAGGTCACTATTGATACATTTAAAATATATATATTGAAACAGCAATTTCCTACTTGTATTTATAGGCCTATAACTTGCAAAAAAAAGCAATAAAGCATGTAAACACTGGGTGTTTTTAAACTCGGGACAAAATTTTGAATCTATTTAGCAGTTTTTTTCATTAGCTTTTGTAGATAAGTAAAAGATTTTTCAAGTAAAAGTCCAAAAACATTTTTTTTTTTAAATTTTTCACTATATTTTATTATTATTTTTAAATACAATATATGACATAATATAAATAATGGTATGTAAAGAAAGCCCTTCTTGTCGTGAAAAAACCAATATATAACTTGTATGGGAACCGTAAATAAGAGAGCGGAAAATTACAGCTAAACACAAACACCACAAAAGTGTTAAAACTGCTCTGGTCCTTAACGTACAAACATCACAAAAACAGGCCGGTCCTTAAGGGGTTAAGGCATTACCTTATAATTAAAATAAGTTAATTCTACAACTGAAATTACTGAAGTTGCGTTTTTTGTTTTACATGTTTTTAAGTGCTGAAGTTTGTTGGTAGCGGAGTAGAATTTTGGATATTGCTATCAATATCTGAATTACGTAATAAAGAAAATATTTAAAACAAGGGTAGGAGCAATGGCAGGAGCTCACAGTAAGTTAATAATCTAATGCATACAATTTGAGGAGATTTGTTTTTAAATGTGTAAGCAGAAATATGATCTGGTTTCCAGTTGTATTCTGTCTGGCGGTAAGCTGGGCTAAAGCGTTCTAGTTATCTTGTGCAATAATCATTTCAGCAAGAGATATATTTTACATACGGAAACAAAAGTAGTGTATAGGATGTGCAACTATGCTCACCTTCTTGCCTTCATCTTCCTTTATTTCTTCACCCTCGCTATTCGGCGAGTCTACAGCATCCAGTTTCACTTCAACATTGATCTGATCCGATCGACAGTCATTAAGGAACCACAAGTCATCGGTGGTATCAGATACAAGGGCTGTATCGATGTCCTGCAAAGAAAATGACATCGGATTCTTATGTCCTTGTTTTAATGCTTACAGTTGAAGGAGATTAAATTAGTCAATTTCGAAAGTTTCTTCTAAGTGATATGAAAGGTTCTGATCGCTGAGCTGAGAGGACGCCAACCTGTCCAGCTCCTGCTACACATCGCAAATTGTGTTGCTGAAATCCGCTTAAAACAGGACCGAACCGGTTCAAAAAGGCCACCAGGCAGAAGGTGACAAAGAGGGGCTCACAATGATGCCACACAAACAACACTACCGGCAGAAATCCCCTGTACCTCAGGCAGGGCCTACATGCGTGGTTAGCGGGTGGAAGACGGACGCTCCTCCGCTGATAGTCAAAGCTGGAAACCGGTTACAAGACCCACGTTCCCCCCCCCGACTAACGGTGGAGGTCATCCCGTTTCGTCCTATGGAGATCCCGGAACAACCGGAGAGAGTGCTGCAGCGACCAGATACAAACAGCAGCACTGCTTTCAAAATGGCAGAGGCAGCGTTCTAATTTGGCTCTCAAAGCGAGAAGTCTGAGGTGGAGCTCCGGCTAGATAAGACCTGCCAAGCTTTCTTTGAGAAGCTGGAGGCTCTTCTGCAACCACAACCTCTGAAACAAAGCCTCAAACTCCGCCGTGCACTCCACCTAGCAGACCTAAACGGAAGACAGCAACGACATCTGACAACGACCTGCCCAGGAGGACGGAAACCATCCTGAGGCAGTTGACCAGGGATCCTTCAAGAGGCAGAAAGTGCAGGATGGCAGTCCCCTGGAGCCTGCAAGTATCAATGCAGACTCACACGAGTCCAAGCTCCCACCAACCAGGCACCGAGTGTTTGTCTACACATGGACTGACATACCCGAGCTGTTGCCCGTCGGCATAGGTCTGTACTCTGCCCACACAAGGCGTATGCTGATCAGCAACTTAGAAGAGGGACTTACCCCAGCAAAGTGCATCCGCATCGCCAGCTTCATGAACACTGTTGACACATTTGCTTTAGTTTGCAGCTCACTCCGGTATGATCTACTTAAGAGGGCAGGACTGTTTTCCATATGGTCGTCTCAAACCCCCTGGATCACCCGACACTGCCTCCCACTACATAGTCTTCAAGGGGTCTCCTGGGGTCTATTACACCAACGGTCCCTAGCTATATGACTTTGCCTGACTAATATATTCATGTTGATGTATAAAACCCACTAGACCTGCTAAACACAAAATACATATATACACACACGTGTGTATGCTTGAGCCTAGCTACCTATCCTCTACATCATACTCTTTACTCAATCTACCTATATTATAAAAGTATGCATGTGTTCTCAGTTACCCCAAATGTATAGTGTGACAATAAGCCTGAGGATTGCCGTTTGGGTACCTCATGCCTTCTTGTAATATTCTTACGCACCGCAAAAATATAAAATCAAAGAGCATTTAAAATTTCAGACCAAAATATCTTAACTAAAACATAACTGATACTGAAGATATTTACAAGGCAGCAGATTTTAAATACAATAAGAATTCTCAACAGGTCACTTTTTTTCATTAACAACCATGGAAAGTTATTCACTAAACAGTGAATTGTCGAGGCCTAAGACATGCCTCCATCAAGTTAAGCCTCCCTCACATTGGTTTTTGCAGTTGTTTCAAAAGGCAAAAAAAAAAAAAAAAAACATTTTGAAGCGCAACAGTTGTGTATGTTTTGTCTGGTATTAACCAAGCTTTAAACGGTTCATACCTGGTTAGAAGGAATGTCAGTAGATGCATTACTCTGAGGAATGTAATTTGTCCTCAAATTTCCCAAAAACCACCAGGGTAGCCCAGCTTCATCCCACTCCTCAAATGCAAGATCTAGGCGTGGGTATTTAGAGTTGGGTGAATCTTCTATACCTAACGAATAAAACAGCAGTTAGGACGCATGAGCAAAACACACACACACACACACACACACACACACCTATTTGGTAAAACATGTGAAGCACCTTTTTCAAAATGTTAGTCACTAATGTGGAATTAATGAACTCTTAAAGTGGGTGACCATCTTGAAAGTAATTTGTAATTAACTTCAGGGAATGTAGAGCTGACGTAGGAGTGGAGGGTTAGATAATGTTTAACCACAGTTATGACATTAAGTTAATAGCTAACACGGTTTAGGGAAAGCCGATAGAGACTCCAATGTAGGTTTAAGCAGGATCTTGTACCCAAAGGAAAGCATATGTAGCATTTGTATCTGTGATATGTACATTTCCTCAAAATTCATAAGTGGTCATAGGGTACAGGAAGTGTTAGGGGGAGATTTAAAGGGTTTGTCCAACCACTATGACCACTTCTGCTTTCTGAAGTGGTCATGGCAGCAGGAGTCAGTATGTGTAGTTTTTCTGTTTGAAACACTGCACATAATGAGTTCTTGGTACTTGTGTACCAAGGGCTAGTCCCCCGTACACGTGACACTGGAAGCCTAGAACTTCTGCAGCTGGTGATGTCTGAAATTGTCCAAAAAGGCAGGGAAGATAAACAGAAAGATATATTCTGCAACATCACGTAGCCCAATACAGGACAGTTACATTTTGGCCAGGTTGTTAGCCCTGCGGAAGGGAAGAGGGATGTGATAAGTGGGGGTAAAGGAGTATGATGTGGAGATCATAGTGTGGTGTCAGCTGCAAAAAGAGAGTGATAAGATTTGCAGAATGCCACAGAAACTAGACTCCAGAAGGGGACACAATTTATGTGTATCAAGTTGGTTCCAATCTCATTTGTGAGTGCACAGTAGAATCATAACACAAAATGTCAAGCAAACTGAGACCAAACTTTCAGGTCTTATCAGGATTATATAACATGTTCTAAGATTCCTGCCCAAATCAATTTGAAAATTAAGTACCTAATGGTCTTAAAAAACGAGAGAAATAGGAATAGGCAAAGCAATCAGATCAGAAGCAAGACAGTTTGTCACATTTTTCCACTCTACGATACATGAGGTTTGTTCAAACTTCCCAAATCCTTCTGTATTGACTGTATGAAGGGCAGATGTGTCATAGATCTGTTGTATATGGGGCAATCTTAATGCAGCAAGCAAGCTTTTTTTTTTTTAGTATTCCTGGCAAGGAAGTCTGCCAAATCTTATCACTTTGTACTAAAAGCAGAAAGAAAGGTGCGCTAGAATTTAAAGTGCAAATTCATTTGACAACATTTACAAGTGCAATATACTCTCTCACAAGTGATAACATTTATATAAACAACTTATATGTGTAAAATATCTAAGAGTGCAAACTGCAAAAAACACTTAAAATGATATAGTGCATAGATAAATAGCAACTTACACTATCAGCATTGTTGAGATCAGCTACAGCTCCAATTTAAGGAACATAAAAAGGACAAAAGACACACCGTATATACTCGAGTATAAGATGACCCGAATATAAGTTGAGGCCCCAAATTTTACCACAAAAAACTGGGAAAGCTTATTGACTCGAGTATAAGCCTAGGGTGGGAAATGCAGCAGCTACTGGTAAATTTCTAAATAAAATTAGATCCTAAAAAAATTACATTAATTTAATATTTATTTACAGTGTGTGTGTGTATGATAAATGCAGAATGTGTGCATTATATACACACACTGATTGATAGAGATATATATATATATATATCTCATGTCTGATCCTGATGAAAGTTCCAAGAGGAACTAAAACGTTGATCTTTTAATGGATTTTCAATAAAATGTAAGTTTTAACCTGCTAAAGACCGAGAATGCTGATCACTATTTACCCGAAGTATAATTATCTCTACCTCTACCTCTACCTCTACCTCTACCTCTACCTCTACCTCTACCTCTACCTCTACCTCTACCTCTACCTCTACCTCTACCTCTACCTCTACCTCTACCTCTACCTCTACCTCTACCTCTACCTCTACCTCTACCTCTACCTCTACCTCTACCTCTACCTCTACCTCTACCTCTACCTCTACCTCTACCTCTACCTCTACCTCTACCTCTACCTCTACCTCTACCTCTACCTCTACCTCTACCTCTACCTCTACCTCTACCTCTACCTCTACCTCTACCTCTACCTCTACCTCTACCTCTACCTCTACCTCTATCTCTACCTCTATCTCTACCTCTATCTCTACCTCTATCTCTACCTCTATCTCTACCTCTATCTCTACCTCTATCTCTACCTCTATCTCTACCTCTATCTCTACCTCTATCTCTACCTCTATCTCTACCTCTATCTCTACCTCTATCTCTACCTCTATCTCTACCTCTATCTCTACCTCTATCTCTACCTCTATCTCTACCTCTATCTCTACCTCTATCTCTACCTCTATCTCTACCTCTATCTCTACCTCTATCTCTACCTCTATCTCTACCTCTATCTCTACCTCTATCTCTACCTCTATCTCTACCTCTATCTCTACCTCTATCTCTACCTCTATCTCTACCTCTATCTCTACCTCTATCTCTACCTCTATCTCTACCTCTATCTCTACCTCTATCTCTACCTCTATCTCTACCTCTATCTCTACCTCTATCTCTACCTCTATCTCTACCTCTATCTCTACCTCTATCTCTACCTCTATCTCTACCTCTATCTCTACCTCTATCTCTACCTCTATCTCTACCTCTATCTCTACCTCTATCTCTACCTCTATCTCTACCTCTATCTCTACCTCTATCTCTACCTCTATCTCTACCTCTACCTCTATCTATCTCTCTATCTATATACACACACACACACACACACACACACACACACACACACACAATATTATACTATATATACTCGAGTATAAGACAAGTTTTTCGGCACATTTTTTGTGCTGAAAAAGCACTGCTCGTCTTATACTCGAGTCAAGGTCTGTATTATGGCAACCTTTCACAGCAGCTCCTGTCAGCTCCTTTCACCTCCGTGCAGCTCACCTGTCAGCTCCGTTCTGCTCACAGTGTAAGTCTCGCGACACCGGCGGCCGTCAGAGCGTTGCCACGGCGGCACGCAGACCGCGAGACTTACACTGTGAGCAGAACGGAGGTGAAGGGAGCTGACATATTTATAAAATGCAATAATTACATTGCAGGGTTAACTCCACCTCTAGTGGCTGTCTACCAGACAACCACTAGAGGGCACTTCCTTGTCCACAGCACAGAAAACCTGTGCTAGAGCGTCGCTGGACGTCCTCACGCTGTGTGAGGACCTCCAGCGTCACTCATTTCCCCATATGAAAGCATTTTCAATGCTTTCCTATGGGGAGCACTAATGCGCATGCGGGGCATTGCCGCGCATTAGGTCTCCCCGGCCAGTGGGAGGGATCAGTCTCGCCCACCGGCCGACGCAATCACTGGGAGGAGCGGCGGCGGAAGAAGCAGCGACGTGGAACATGTCGCTGCCTCTGGTAAATTACTGAATTATTTTCACCCCTTCAGCAACTGGGGATTGGGGGGTGGGAGGGAGAGAGGACCTGCAGTGCCAGGAAAACGGATTGTTTTCCTGGCACTGGAGTTTCCCTTTAATGGAACAAAATGCATATAGTTGCACATATGAGTGTTGCCTAAAAAGGATATCCCCCAGAGGATATATTCTATCGATGGGGGAGCTCCAAGATCAATACTGCACACAGAGCAAACAGGAGTGTTTGGGGAGGATGAGCGGCAGTGTGAACCCGAACTAGTAATAAAGTCGGGATACTAGCCGATAGGAAATCCATAAACCCCGATTATAACCCTCCTTCTATTACCCAGTGCTAGACATAGACAGGGTACCTTGCGAAGAGGGAAAAGGGTAGTTGATTGGCCTGGCCGGGCACAAGAGGAGGTAAAAATAAGCCTCTATAATATAACACCTTAACCCCTTAAGTACACCCATAGAAAAAAAATGTATAGATCAACCAAAGACTTAGAGTTTTCTAGATGCCGCGTACTGAATGCATCTATAGTAGGAGAAAATGTGCTCCGTAAGATCAATGTACCCTAGGTTGATGGAAGTCGAGTGATAGGATGATTCATATCTCTCAAGAACCTATAATAGGATAACTGAAGATCCCAGAGTAGGGATAAGTGGCTAACTAGAGTTAGTCAACTGATTGTATAAGTCCTAGATAGTAATAGATAAGGAGATCCCTCTAACCCCAATTAAAAATAATAAAGTAGCAAACATCCTAAGTAAAATACATAGTGATGAAGGTTATGCTCATCTTTATATTTTGCCCTAAATTTTAAATGTCCATACAAATATATAAAATCCTACTAGCCAGGTTCTAATCCCTACCCCATTTGAAAAAGCCCTAGGGGCGAAACATGTTATGGTTGTTTTATTTTTAGATAGAGAATGATTGGCCAAAAACAGTCCAAAAGGACAGAACAGGGGGTAACCCTAATGATATTAATAGGAAACAAAAAGGAGGAACATCTGTCCTTCAAAGTATATGTTAATATACGTTATGATAGAGAAAAAGCAGTTAGAGTATCCTTTATTAGATAAAAGTAAAGAAAACTTAAACCATATATAAAGGTAAGGGGAAGTGAGGTAAGACACACCTAAGTGAAAAATGTATATCAAACGACGAATAAATAGAGCGATGCTGCCTAAAAGGTACCTAAGTGGCAGCACAAGACACCTAAAGAGGTGAATATTTGCACAATGAACACCGATGCAACAGTGTATCAAAAGCAAGTCTATAACTATGACTAATAGTTAGCTACATAAGAAAACAAAATGATGATTGGCAACGGTGTTACAAAATACTGAAAGGAGAATACAATAATCTGATTGAAACGTCAGATTAAAACCGAACTCCCTCAGGAAACGTTCTCATAATGGGGTATAAGAGTATAATGCTAGTAGTGAATAGGAGCTAGCAGGACCTACTCGTCATGATAGAATACGTGATAGACGATCGTAAGGCTGCACACATTCGCTCAGGCTAGTACTACTGTACACAGACCAAATGATACTGTGTACCAGAAAGCTCCGTCAATATCGTACACCTACTCCCCAAAGCCCACGCTTACAATGCGGGCACGCCAAACCGGCTAATAATATGGGCGAAGTAGTGCAAGAGATAAATTACTAATACGGTATATTAATGCAATGCCGGGAGCTGCACATTCCAATCACCATAGCCCATATATAAAGTTGGTAGCATTAACACTGTGAGAGCTGAAAGACATAGATAAAAGTAGATGGAATGGTGCTTTCATGGGCACCAGGTAGAGTAAAGCGATGTAAGAGAAAAATCAGGAAGAGATAACTATAGGTGCAGTGTGGTTATAATCAGCACGTCCTACAAATTGTAATAATAGTACGTGAGGTGCCCTGATCGGTATTAGGATTCCCGTTCAAACTCAGGCGACTAAATAGCTTAAATACCGAGGCTGCTGTATGATAACGCAAACTGAGAGAGTAGTAGTGATCAGCAGAGAGATAGAGAAAATGATGCCTGAGGAACAGGTATAGCCAAAGGAAATCTGGTAGGTGTCCAACCCGACGCGCGTTTCGCCTGTATTAAAGGCTCATCAGGGGGAAATGACCTCCCAGATCGATAAAGTTTAAATAGCCCGCTCACGAACCTCATTGGTTACCTAGAAGGTGAGGGGGAGGAGCAAATGTACGGTAGCCGAGAATGCTCAAAAGAGTGTTCCAAACCTAATTGATTATAAATATTTCCAGTGCCACTCTAATCATGACATGGGGAGTAATATAATAATCCATTACACTGAAGATGTAGAGTGATAAGAATCAAAATGCATTCATAAAAACAATTAAATAATAGTGGATAGAAAAGTCCATTCCTGAGTAGCAAATGACATTGGTAGATAGTAATATCCAAATTACAACTTATCACATGCCACTTGTAAGGCATGGATAATGCAAGAGTCTCTTTCTTAGTGGATTTCGAAACGTGTTAATGACGATCACTGAGCTTATGGAAAATTCTAGTTGTACTGTAAATAATGTAACTCAATCAGATTATTGTATTCCCCTTTCAGTATTTTGTAACACCGTTGCCAATCATCATTTGTTTTCTTATGTAGCAAACTATTAACTATTAGTCATAGTTATAGACTTGCTTTTGATACACTGTTGCATCGGTGTTCATTGTGCAAATATTCACCTCTTTAGGTGTCTTGTGCTGCCACTTCGGTACCTTTTAGGCAGCATCGCTCTATTTATTCGTTGTTTGATATACATTTCTCACTTAGGTGTGTCTTACCTCACTTCCCCTTACCTTTATATATGGTTTAAGTTTTCTTCATTTTTATCTAATAAAGGATACTCTTTTAACTACTTTTTCTCCAACATAACGTATATTAACATATACTTTGAAGGACAGATGTTCCTCCTTTTTGGTTGTTTTATTTTATTTATTTTTTTTATTAATAAAAAGATTATTTGGTTACCACTTTATGCCAAATATATTTAATATACAATCTTAATTTGGATTTTTTTTTACCTGGCTTCCTGTTATCACCATGTGACTCCAAATATATCCTAAGTGAAGATCATGCCACCAACGCTTATATCAGTGGTTTGCAATAGACTTGGTAGTACATTTTTATTTATGTCCATTTGCATTATTTTATACTACTGAAAGCACTATCCGTTTTTTTATTTATATACTTTTCTCCTGAGTGTTGGACCCTCTGGAGGACGTTGACCACATATCTTCTAAAGCAGGGAGTATAGCGCTGAACGCCCTCCACACCCTGAGCTGGCTATAGCTTATTTATTTTTTGGTAAATCTTTCTTTTATTGAGGCATAAAATTATACAGGAAGGGAGACAATAATGAGTCATACAGGATGGGAAATCATAGTTCACTATACATCTCCAAAAATTGTGAGCCTCTTTTTTTTTTTTTTTTAAACACAAGATAATATGAAGACAGAACGATTAACAGTGAGGAAGTACTCTTGTGAGGAGCGTTTCCCAAAGCTGGCGTATGCTTCATTTAAATTATCACAGGCTAGGCATTTCTGAAAGTAAGAAGTTTAGGTAGGCAATCTCAATATCCTGTTGGTTGTCATGTCATTAAAGATAGCACAAAAGAGTACACTAAAGTAGCTTCGTCTAGTGACAAGTTTGCTAAACAATAGAGAATTAGGTTAACCATACTAGCCTCTCTCACCGTTATGACATTTTCCAGGAAGTCTATAAAGTGTCAGACTCTCTGTTAACAGGCTTAGTGTAAGAGATTATTATAGAGTAACATGTTATTTAGCATAGGTTATACGTAAGTGGTTAACTGAGGAAACATACAATTATTAAAACTTTGCTAAGTATTATGCGATGAGGCTAAGGCATGACATTTGCAAATCTAGCACCAGTTTGGTAAAGGTTATAACACTTGCAGTGATTAGTAGGACTCCAGGGTGATGGGCATTTCAGTTATCCACTTGGGCAATCAGCCAACACCACAGGGTGGAATGTCGTTGCAAGAAACGAGAGCCAGTCCATCAGGCTGTGGGGGGAAGCACCCTTGATCCCGCACTCGGCTGGGAGGTTGTCCTGCTCCTTTTGCCCATTCCGACCATCCGGTCGATTGATCCTCCTTGTTGCTATTCTTCTCCTGTCCCTCTCTAGTACTGCCGCATGTTACATAGTTACATAGCTGAAAAGAGACTTGCGTCCATCAAGTTCAGCCTTCCTCACATACATTGTTGCTGTTGATCCAAAAGAAGGCAAAAAAACTAGTCTGAAGCGCTTCCAACTTTGCCACAAACTAGGAAAAAATTCCTTCTTGAACCCAAAATAGCAGTCAGATGTCTCCTTGGATCAAGCAGTTATTACCCCACTAATTAGAAATTATATGCCTTAGATTTGGTATCCATCTGGTTTGTAAGTTTAATATGTGGAGAGTCGCAGGAGCCGTTCTTTTCTGCGACCGTCCATCTTGGCGGTCCGGCCCCGCCCCGAAATCTTTCTTCCAGCCTAAATGTGTGACCTCATGTCCTATGTATAGCCCTGTTTATGAAAAGATTTCCAGATAAAGGTTTGTACTGGCCCAGAATATATTTGTATAAAAAGTTATCATATCCCCTCTCTCCGCCCCCCCATAGCTTTTTTTAAATGTGAGTTGACTGTATAGATTTCTTCATTTTAATCCTATTGGTTTGTACATACTGCACCATTGGCTTCCCTCGCTTTTGTCTTTTATATATACAGAATGGCTGAAGCACTTAGAACATTGAGGACTCTACACTTCCAAGTACCTAAATAGACTTTATTCATAACAAAGACTCTTCTACTATAATACGAAACTTTTTATATTGATTGGGTTCATTCATATTTCTATCCTTTTGGCGCAGACCTTCTCGTTATCTCTGTGTAATGTAAACAATGCCTTCTCTTAAAAGACAGTATTTACAGCAAAAAGCTTGCAGGGACATGCTATTTTCAGTGGAACAACTACAATAAACTGTAGTTGTTTTGGGGACTATAGAGTCCCATTAATAAAAAGCTTTGAGAAAGTGTGGATCTAGTTGAGTGGAAAAGTGTTTAGATCACAAATGATTACATTCTATTTTAGCGCACAGTTTATTTACTAATAAGATGACAGCCTCATGGTATATGTGCCCATTTACCACTGGAAAAAGCAAGTGATTTAGAGTTTCGCCATAAAAATGGTCTCCAGACAAAGCTTGCCACCACTTTAGGTAGTGTCCCTATGAATATTGATGTAGTTCAATCTTGCACACATGATTCAGGGATCAAAATTACCCCTCTCCCACTAGATGCTAGTGACTGGAAATTCAGCCCTTCAACCCACACCCCTTGTGTCCCAGTGCAATCCAAAAGCAGCAGCATACTGTAGCAGCGGCTGCATGGATGACACCTGTGACCAAAAGGAATGGCATTAAACAATACATCAAAGCACAGGCAGTTAAAACTCTGTAAACATTGTAGACATTAGTTGGTCAGCCACACAATTCAGGAACCATGCAGTGCTGACTTCAAATCCTGAACAACCTGCAATGCTCCTAGACAGCATGATAAATTTGTAGGAGAAATATGACAAGTTCCTTCAGATATATTTGGTTGTTCAGGGAAAAGTTAATAACTACAATTTTTTAAATATATTTGACTCCAGGGGAGGCAGAGTAGAGCAAGAGCTAGAGAGAAACACAAAATGTAGAAGCAACAGAGTTAAAAGTTCACCACCTCAAATGTGTGCATGCAATTGTGTAGTAAAGTGTGTGTGTGTAGGTCGCTATGGAAACTCATGGAATAATAATAATAATAATTAAATGCTTATGCATACTGATATGGAGTGTATGCATGTGAATCCTGTGCTCGCATAATGTGTTTAAATGGTCACTATTGTCACCAGAAAAACTACAGCTTATTGAATTTGTTCTGGAGAGTAGACTCATTACCTTCAGGCTTTTTGCTGTAAACAGTCTTTTCAGAGAAAATGCAGTGTTTACATTACAGCCTAGTGATCACTTCACTGGTCACTCCTCAGATGGCTGTTAGAGATCCTTCCTGGGTCATGGCTGCCTAAAATGCATCCAAACATTCAGTGTCTCCTCCCTCTGCATGCAGACACTGAACTTTCCTCAGAGATTAATTCATTCAATTCATCTCTATGAGGAGATGCTGATTGGCCAGGGCTGTGTTTGAATTATGCTGGCTCTGCCCCCTGATCTGCCTCTTGTCAGTCTCAGCCAATCCTATGGAGAAGTATTGTGATTGGATCAAGCCACCACTTCTGATGATGTCAGCTTGTTTTTCTGAGTCTAATAGCATGCAGAGTTACAGCTTCAGGCTTGAATACAGTAAGATGTTGCTATATTTATGGAGGCATGAGGGGCCCATGGGTGCTAGATGGTGGTTTTAACACTATAGGTTCAGGAATACAGGTTTGTGTTTCTGACCCCATAATGATCCTTTAATAAAAAAAGTGATGAGGTCCGTCTATTTTCTCTAACATGGTTTCAAAACTACGAAAACAAGGAAAGTCAAAAGTGTAACAAACAGCACTGTGAATTCACCTTCTATCACAGGACGCTTAAGAGATGAGTAAGCAACTCCAGTTGTACTGTCACAAGCATCTTGACTTTCTGAGATGAATATTCCTTCGTCGAAACTCTAAGAATGAACAATGTGGAGAGAATATGGATTAGTACCATTACGCTGCGGTTTTGTAGAAGGAGATGCAGCAATTATTTACCGGCCACCTGCACTATAGACAAAGTTAAACCACTTTGATAAATTGTAAAGAAAAGAACAGGATGTTTTATTGGAGAAATGATCTCAAACTTTGGATTATCAACCAACACAGAATTACAATCCTTTATGGTGATAAGAAACATAATATGTCAAGATTTTCTTACTGAAAAGTCAAGACAGTTTTAAGGGCATATGTCAAGCCTCCCGTTTAAATACATTCCAAATCCCGTTATGGTTAATCTTTATATATGATGAATTTAGCAAATATCTTGAAGTCAGGTGGCCAGTACAACTGCTGCATCACTCTTACAGCCTTGAGTGGAGAGCTGTGAGAGTATTTTGGGAACAGAGAAGGGTGACTCTGTCCCTGCTCCGTGGACTCCAGTGGAACCTGAACGGTTTGAAAACTGATCTGGAGATCCAACGCCGGCAGGTACAGAGAAGGGAAACTCTGTACAAGGTCAACAAATACCGGGTTTTACCTTCTCCTGATCCAATTTGCCAGGTTCCTGCACGTGGTCTCTTGAGGGACTCTGTTCAGCATCTGTGAGGTGAATGGGAAAAGAAAAACAAAAAACCCCTTCCCCAGTAATATAGGTTCTTATATTCCAAAGTTTTACCGGGGCAAAGAAAGGGACGGATGTGCTTTATCACCAAGTGATGTATGTGTTCTGGTACAACTGACAAAGCCTTTACAGGATTACCTATGTTTTTTATTTCAATCTTATTTAAACAAGTCTGCTTTACTGAAACTTATTTTTTTATAAAATGATTTATATTGATTTGTTTGAGAAAGTGTCACCATTTGGCTGACCAGCCATGTTGGGTCAGGAACGAATATCTGACAAGCTGCTGCTCAACCCAAGTTGCCTGCTTTTGCAGGCTCACACAAAGCAGCAGATAAGTGCATTTCTTCTCAAAACAATCAATATACACCATTTACTCCAACAATGAAGTTATGGTGCCAGGAGGTCGCTGATGCTAGCCCACCTTTCGGGCGCTAAACTGTTTATAAATCACTCTGCGCCCTCTATCCTTCCGCTACCTGAAATCCTAGCTAATGGAAAGGGCTTCATTGATTGGCCTACAGCAGGATTTTAGATAGTGAAAGGACAGGGCAGTGAAAGGGGCAGAGTGATCAGTCACTGGAACGCAGACTTTGTGGTATAACTGTTTGTGAATAGTTTAACATCTAATGGTGAGCCAGCGCCAGGAACTTCCTGGTCCCATAAAAACTTAATTTACATTTTTAGCTTTTATGGTGCCCTGAGTGTTCCTTTAAATGTATTAAAGTTTTTTAAAAGGAGTAGTGAACATTTGAGGACAGTAGTCCTTTGAACCAGACTTTCTGGGAATCTCCAACTTACCTACTTGTCAAAATGAACAACTAAACCATTTAAACACAACCCAAATGTATTTGTTAGGGAATACTGGTGTGATCCAATAACTAATGGTGAAAATGCAGATTAGCATGAAGGGAGGAAGGAAATTACAACCTAATTTGAGCTCCTTAATTGACAGGAAGTAAAGCAAAGCAAATGTGAGTATCTACCTGAATAAGACATTCGATAGAGGTTCTTCTTCAGCATTTCATATAGGGGACTGTAACAAAAATAAAAACAAAGACATTTAAAAAGACCAAAACATTTGATTATGAAAAGTGGACAAAAGCACTGCAGAAATTCTGGCTAGTGTATAGTGTCTCATATATTACCTTTATATGGTTCTCATTTTGGATAAGAAGAGTAGATACCAATACATATGGCTGGCAGATCTTAAAATAATTATCATCCACCTGTGTTAACTTAACAGTTACTGAGAAGTTACTAAATTACAGCAATAGGGATACTTAAAAGGGACACTCCAACCACCAATACATCTCTTGGTATAGAGGGACTAGAACAAGTCTGAATAGTTTATTTGTAGCACAGACAAGATCATCAGTGGAGAGGGTTGGGAGAGAAACTATCTACTTAAGAATGCATCTAACAAGGGGGAACGGTCTAAAACCATGCGAGTATGGACATTAAATAAACAAGCAGACCATTGATCTTAGGATGGATTCCAAAGCAAGGCATCCAGGGAGTGAGCCTAATCGATATCAGTAAAGTGTGGTAGAATTGAGGTAATATAACTTTGAATCTGTAGGTATGTGGAGCTGTGTGTAATGCTGAAAAATTGCCCGGTAATTGTGCAAGGGTTAATATTTTTGAGTGGAAAAAGTCTATGCGGTTTCCAATGCGGGCCAGAGAGCCAGAGTGTGAGGTTTTAAAAAGCTAGTTTCACCATGCCATCATGGAAGAGGGGATTAGACATGTGAGGAATCTAAAGTGTTGCCTTGTAGGTTAAATTTGATTCTCGCTATCTTCCATGGTTTGATTATGGAGAAAAGGAGAAGATAATGCCTGATGTTTTTAGTTAAAACTATATAGGGTGTGGAGCAAATTTACCCAATGAATCTCGGGGCAGAACAGTCATTTCACCAATACAAATTTAACACATTTGATAGATTTAGGCCCAATTCATATGCAATTTTTGTCTGCATGCTCAAATCTTTATAGTTTTTGCACACAAAATGTTTTTGCAGACTGCTGCACATTAAGCCAACCTCTTTAACCTCACCCTCTCACTCAAAAAACAACTTCCTTATCAAAAGCATGCACACAGCTCAGCCACTGACCGCTCTGAACAATCTGAACGACAAAGCAACTTGAATTAGGAGAGGAGACATATAGTAAGGATATCATTTCCTGTTTAGTTTCTCACACTGTGCATACCTTTGATAAGGGTATAATTTTCCTGAGTGAGAGGGTGTGGCTACATGTGGAGACTTATGGTGTAGCATTCTGCAAAACATTTTATTTTAATACAAGAACTATAAAGATTTGAGCATGTAAAAATACAACTTATTAATGAGGTTAAAAATCAAATGCATTAAAGTTGTATTGGTGCCAGGATAAAGTGAATTTGGAATATCGATTACTATTTTTTTGTCAGCAATACACAAACCTTAAAACAAAAATAACTGACCTGGAGAAATATCAAATAAATTAGAAAGGCAATATCTAGCACACAATAGTAGGCAAGAACACCTAAAAATATAAGTTATAAAAGCTAACAATATATTTGTAATGGGCTACCAAGGATTGCATCGAAAGAAAAAAAAGTGTCAAAAGGATATAGTTAGGGGGGGCGGAGCCTAGCAGCCGCGCTGACCGGTCGCACATCGCGTGTGCTCCGAGCCAAACAGCCAAAAACAAAGGAAAATAAACTAAAATAATACCTTCCCTGAAGCCTCAGGGACAGGGGACTGCCACGGCGGTAACACCCTACGGATCAAGCGACCGAGATCGGCAGCACCTCCTCTGGGATTGACCAGAGGCCCACAAGAGGCAAGCACCCCTGCCGGTGAGGGATATCACAGCAAACACAGTCAGTGGAGCACACCCTGAGAAGAGACGCTGCTTCACCAACACAACCAAAATGGCGGATGCCACGTGTAAGTCCGAGTTCAACTCCTTGCAGCTCTCTCTGGCTGAACGGCTAGACGCCCTGTTCGCGGACTTCTGGGCCAGGCTCTCATACAACAAGGGCACAAAGGAGGAAGACCCACCTGCAATACCCACACAAGACAACCTGCAGTCTCCAACCAGAGCCCTAACTTGAAACGCATAGCGGGTAGTAGGAAGGGGACGGCCCGACGGAAACTAAAACACCGACACACTAGACCAGTGAACCGCTGTCCCCCCTTCAAGCAGCAGCCCAGCACTGGACTAACCCCCCCCATACCTCCCTCCCCTGTGGGAGACAACCAACCAACACAAAGACGACATACCAGGGGACCCCGGGCTTTTAAAGCACATAGCAAGGAACAGGCGCTCAGGAAAGCGGTGAGAACAGGGAATGGCGCTGAAACCAGAAGCCTGGGCCGGAGAGGCAGCGTACAGGGGACCTGGTACGCCAGACACTCCCTAAGCAGGCATCGTTGCTTGGCGGGAATAGGCTGAGCACCATCCCAGCAGTGAGATCTGGACTCTAAACTCCTTCCAGAACCTAGACCTGCTTGGACTGGACATTTTCCGCAAAGGTTACCCATACTCAATGCTTGCCCTAGGCGACAATCAGGGGATTACCCCAGATCTTACCTACGTTCTGATTCTACTGCATACTTTTACCATGCTACAATGTTTGCATGTATTACAAGCAGCATTTGGCTTTAAGCACTGTACAATGTATAGCCCGAGACAATATCGAGGGTTGAAAGCATAGATGTGTAATATTTAACCTGTTTGACTCTAACCCAGTTATCTAAGCATGTTTTACAATCTACAATATCTCTAAATACAGGCCTATAAACTTGCATGCATAGAATAGAAACTCCCTCTAATAATCTCCTTTAGACGTGTCCTGCATAGCCTGCACTTCATATCACTGTCTCACGTTCATGTACTTAGCACGTTACTGAGTTTTAGCTGTTTCGCGACATGTTTAACATGGCACACAATATGACGCCACCTTCACTCATCCTACAACAACGAGACATACACATAACATATAGTGCCTAGGACGTGACACTAGCAAGACTTAGGGCAAATATCACAATGTCAGACACCTAAGCATGTACAAGTCTACAATCTTCTTATTCTATTTTCAAGTCAGATTGCATACCAGTTTGTTAACTCTTCTACGCTCCAAGTTGCCTGTTCACTGACATATCCACTACTTCGCCTGGAACCAAGCTTGCATGTTATATAAAAATTGTGCAGTTGTAACTTATGTATATCCCAGAACCGCCGGTACCTGCTGTCGTGGCAGTAACGGCATGTTTGTAATTTCTATGCACACCAAAATAAAGAATTAAAAAAAAAAAAAAAAGAAGGAATTACAGGTAAACAAGAGCAGAATAATATAGTAATTATAAAAAATAATAATAAAAAAAAAGGATATAGTTACAGAGGGGGTCATTCGACAGTATTGAAAAATAGCAAGACTTTTGCAGAGAAAAATAAATTACCTTGGGTCCTTAACAGAGAAGGTTGTAATGCCAAGCAACTCCCCAAGTTCATCAGTGCCACAGTGGACAATATGCTGCTGTTGCTTGTCGTAGAGCTGTTTCACCATTATATACTGTCCCAGGTAATGCATAACCTAAAAGAAAGAGCAGTGTTCTTGAGAGACTAATCTAGTACCTGTTAAACGTGATTTAACCAATGCTAGAATAACCCTATTGAGGGCTATAAAGGAGGCATTTAAACGTTTGACCTCATAATACTGTTCAACAATGTAAAAATGGCATGTCTGTGCTGCATTTGTATTATATAAAACCTTTATTCATGCTATTTACAAATATTAGTTAGTTGTAGGTGGCTATAACGTTGAGCACCAGTTTAGACTACTAGAGCCCACAGCTGTGAATCAGTAAAAAAAAAAACAAAAAAACACATTAATCTGCATAATGCAGAGGTCAAACTAATATTCATGACACCAATTGCAAACCCTACTTTGAAAACTAAATACAAGCATTTTAGTAAATGTTCCTATAACTGCATTTAAAAGGGACACTATAGGCACCAGAATAACTACAGCTTAATGTTGTTATGGTGTCTAGTGCCTGTCCCTGTAGGCTTTTTAATGTAAGCACTGTGCCTTTTCAGAGACTTTAGTTGGGCTTTTGTAAGCACAAGGATGTAAAAAAAAAAAAAAAACCACATAACAGGAAAAAGAAAATTTCGAAAAATATAAAAAAACAATACAAAAATGAATAAATAAATTAAAATAACCATTCCCCAGGGCAAAAAACTGCATCACCAACTCCATGTTATAATACACATTGTGTTATGGAAATCATTCTCTGTAAGAAGGTACATGAAGATTTATATAGTGGCTATAAAAGACACCTACAAATGAACCACAGAAAGTGAATCAGACTCAGCAAGGGGTTTGACAGCTCTAAATGTTTTATTGCCTTTATTCCTCCCCCGCACCAATTGCTGCTAAATAAGTTATTTAAATGCATAAGTGTTTCAAATAAGTCAAAGAGATCCGCGGACGGGACTGACATATTGGTAATGAAATCGCAGTGCATTTAATTCCTCTCTGACAGAGTTGCTCTAAAATGCATTGGGTTTTTTTTTTTTACTTGCTTATTTCTTTATTTTTTTTTTTTTCTTTTAAATCTTCTACCAACTTTTACATTACTCCATGGCCAGACAAACCCAAGATAAATCAAAAAGATTAGCTGTGCGATCAATAAATCTACTTGTGTTTAAATGCTTCCTTAGAGCTATGAAATCAGGACATTTGAAGGGCTTGAATGACCCTCTGGAGGTTAAAAGTTTTTAAACACACATTGATTTAGGGGAGCAAACAAGGTCACAGATCAGTAACAAACCCAGCTACAGCAACATAATTAAAACAGATTTACTTGGAGCAAAGTGTACCCACTATCAGCAATGTAGTAGAATACTCCTGCAAGAAAACAAAATACAATCTTTCTTACCTTGACCCTGGTGGAGTAAGTGAGAGATGGGAGAAAAGGCTTTAATGGTTACTGCAGGGGAGAGCTGTAATAGACACCCACCTGGGGGATGCGGGGGGCGGAGCCGGCTGCAGACCAGAGCAGACCGGTCTTTAAGAGCTCCGTGCCAACAAGTTAAATAACAGATTTAACGGCGGAATCGGGGCACCTACCTCCTCCTTACATTAAATACCGATCGGTGAGGTGATGAAGGGCAGAAAACAAAACAAAACAAAACAAGGCCAGACAAAGCCTCTAACAGCAGCGACATCTGCGAATTACTGCGGAACTCGCAGAAGGCCGCTTGGAAGAAAATGGCGCTGGGGAGGAGGGTTTCACCGACTCCTCAGACGCCTACTCAGACCTGAGACCATGTGCCTCGGTGACACTGCCCAAAGTGCACAAGACCCAACCACCATCTGGGGACGCAGTCACTGCGGACGGAGAAAGAAGTTTGCAGAAATCCGGCAGGGCATACTTTAAAGAGGCTACTGAGAGGGCCACCACTAGGTTTACCCTCCTAGAGGCCTCTGCGAGCTCACGAGACACCAGTATAACCACACTGGAGCATAGAGTCTTAGATCTCCACAAACAACTTTGTATAGCCGAGAAGGTAGAGACCACAGAGGAAAACATAATTTGAAGGTCAGAGGGGTGCCTGATGCCATGGGACAGGCTGATCTCCCACATTACATACGTCGCTTACTAGAGACACTGCTACAACCAAAACAAGCAAAAGCTGTGAAAATAGACGGAATGTTCCACCTGCCCAAGTCAGGAAAATGCACCCCCAACCGCGACAGCAGACCTCATTGTGCGATTCCAATCCCTCCAGGACAAGGCCACCCTGCTAACAGCGGCCAGAGGGCGAACCCCTCTACCATTCGAGGACTCTCACAACTCATTGTTTCCTAATCTCAAGAGGAGTCGAAAGTCACTCCAAACAAGCCTACAACACCTGCGCTCCAAAAATATCCCCTAGCGCTGGGGAGTGCCACGTCTCATCACCTTTACCTTCCAAGGGTCTACCTACCGGGCGAAGAGCTCACAGGAACTGGACTGGAGAACACTGCCGCTAGGTCCCGGTTGGACCCCTCCACAGCAACGGAGTTTATACCAAGATTGTCCTGACGCACGCTACCAACAGGTGATACAGCCTCAGGGACACACTCTGATCGGATGCTTGCACATCCTTCAGGATGCCACACATTCCGCCACTCTTGATTTGTGAATATACACACCACGTTACTAATGTTATTTTGCTTTCTGGTTAAAGGACCACTCTAGGCACCCAGACCACTTCAGCTTAATGAAGTGGTCTGGGTGCCAGGTCCAGCTAGGGTTAACCCATGTTTTTTTACAAACATAGCAGTTTCAGAGAAACTGCTATGTTTATAAATGGGTTAATCTAGCCCTCAAATCCTCTAGTGGCTGTCTCACTGACAGCCGCTAGAGGCGCTTGCGTGATTCTCACTGTGAAAATCACAGTGAGAGCACGCAAGCGTCCATAGGAAAACATTGATAATGCTTTCCTATGAGACGGGCTGAAGGCGCGCACAGCTCTTGCCGCGCGTGCGCATTCAGCCGAATGGGAGGAGAATCGGAGGAGAAGAGCTCCCCGCCCGGCGCTGGAATAAAGGTAAGTTTTACCCCCTTTCCTCTCCCCAGAGCCCGGCGGGAGGGGGTCCCCTCAGGGCACTTTAGTGCCAGGAAAACGAGTATGTTTTCCTGGCACTATAGTGGTCCTTTAATACTTTTCTTTTAATTCCTAATCTTGCAAAATATGCATACCTATTGAGTCATTGAGGGTAGACACGCCCCCCCCCTCCCTAATAGACCGGCATTTCTCACGGTCACCTGTTAATGTAATCTCCCCCCTAACCAAAAAGCAATGTCTGACCTACCAGCAGTAGCTCTGTAGTGGTTACGGTGCCAGGAGCCCAGGCACCACTCCACTATAAGGAGTGCCAACGCCTTATAAGGGGTCAAACGGTTTAAAATGTGCTATCCGCAGCTGCTCTTTTCTAATTCCAACGTCAGAGAACTGGATGTTCCTATCCTGACTGAGCACTGCAGTGTAAGGTTTAGCTACTTGTCCAAGTGTCAGCATGAGCTTTTGTATTCAATAGGAAGAAGTGGAGGGTTGGAGCGTTGCACAGTGGATCCAAGGTAAGAAGCTAAACTGTTCAAAAGCAATTTGACGACTTACGGTGGGGGACATAACCACTACAACTGTTTGAGTGTTCCCTTGAGTACAGAAATTTGCTGAACATTATAACAAGTTTCCCTTAAGTGCAAATCACAGACCAGTGTTTCCACATATGACCTAATTTTTCGTTCCTTAAATATATATTCCAAGCAACATAAAAACACTTCAGCTCGGGGACGGGGCCGAACCGCCGAGCTGGACGGTCGCACGCGAGTTTAGCTCCTGCTACACATCCACAATTATATAACCAAAACATGGCAAAAGACCCAATAATAAACCGCCAGCACGGGTGTTCAAAGCCACGGAGACACCGGATCCAGGGAGAGGCTGGCTATTGGAGCTACAGTCCCCTGGAAGCGAGGCCCTCGACGATCGAGTGGGGGCCTAGGCCAGCGGTGAGAGGGACGGACGGCCGCTGCCCCTCTATCCTGCCTAATGGTTCCCGAAATGGAAGCGGAGACCCGGGTGGCCTCGGCCCTGTTCCCCCCCCTATGGACCGGTGGGGGTGATCCCGGTCCTCACCCAAAGGTTACGCATCCAGGGCCCAAAGATGGTGCCACCCCGCCTGAGCGCCCCACCTAAGATGGCGGATTCCATGTGTGCCCAGACCAGCGGAGGTGACTACTCCATAAGGGAGATCAGACCAACCAACCAGGCCTCCAAAAACGAATACAGGGGGCAGAAAGAACACAGGCCTAGCATGCCAAGCACCGCAGCCCCGCGAGCAACCTCCTACCCGCCCTCCCCACGAAAATATACCTCGGACAAGCAACGGCGGAGGCATACCCGGATCCATGATGGCTGCTGCACTGGCGCATACCGAACACCACTCACCCATGTCAGCCTTACTACCAAACTAGGTACTCCCGCGACGGGGCTGACCACATACCCGCCCTACACGCTGGGGAGACAGCCGATGGGTCACCTACCAGAAGCATGAAGAATGAAGACACCCCTGGAGCGGCACTACCCAACCACCGACAGACACCGGCACTTGGTCACACCTTCATAGTAGAACGGGCATCGGTTAAGCGCAGACCTGCGACCACAAACAAGGCCTCAGGAACATAATTCAACCTAAGAACTCTGAACCAGCCAGGGTGATATACCTCTGCTATACTACTACTCGTAGACTCTAATTTCTTTGCCTTACTCTATCTTCTAAAAATGTGCAAAGTATATTCATACCCTCTCTATGTATTGCAAATGTTGAAACCTATTCCTGCAAGTTAACAACATGTAACCAGCACTTAAACGTAAAAAATGTCAAGCAAATTAATGTAACGCAATATATGTCTAAACTCCAGCGCAACTAGTTTTGTTATTTACATATGCAACCTAGCATGTTTAACTATTAAACACCATGCTTAACTGTTAATCAACATGCTTGACTATTAATCAACATGCTTGACTCTTGATCACAAATGTTTACTAAACTTGATATAAATATAAAAATGTGCAAACGCTCATGCCACTACCTAACTCTTGTGAACCTCTGAAACACGCTGTTGTGGCGAATGTGATAACCTGTAAACACCTGCACAATAAAAATAAAGAATTTTAAAAAAACAAAAAGAAAAAAAACTTCAGCTCACCCTGGTAGCCACCAATTGTAAGGAGTCAATGTGTGAAATAAAGAGAAAAAAAAATAAAAATTGTGCTCTACCTTTAACATATAAAAAACAAGTTTGTGTGCAGGACCACTCCCTTGATAAAGAGCAGAGGCCAGGCTCTGTACAAGTCAATAAGTTAGCATATGGGTGCCCACATAGGACTGGCAATATCTATTGGCTTCCACACTGTTAAACAAAGATAGGGAAAACTACAGTATAGACACATTAAAAGCAGTAAAGTCTTAAAAATAAAATCACAACAAACAGCTCCTCTCCTCAGTCCAACATGTTTCCAAAACAAATACTAGGTATGTCTTGGCTTAAACAAATCCAATAAAAGGAACACTGCATACATATGAAACACTACAGCTTGTTGGAGGCTGTCATTTGTTTCAGTTTGTAAAAGTACTGAATTCAACAGAAGCACATCCCTAGCTTTTAGACAAGCAGGTTTTCTACTGCTTCGGTTAGTTATACTACAGCTCACTGAGAAGCATAAGAAAGCCGCAATCACATACATGCTCACAGCTTCAGCACAGAGGAAGAGAAGCCTCTGATTGGAGTATTCCCTGGCACAAACTTACTGTGTCAGGGAAAGAGGAAAGGGCTTGCAAACTCTGCAGCATTTAGGAGTTTTTTCATATAGCCCTAACAAAACCGATCTTTACAAAGCCAGAGATTCTGCCCACTCACTTATTTTGTATATAAAAAGATAAAGCAGCATATTTTTTCCTTTTTAAAACGGTGTAGAGTTGTGAATCTATTCATTATTGTAACAAGGTAAATACATTGTGTTTTTGATTAATTTAAATTTTTCTCTTTTGTTTTAGTTTTTACACTCACTGTTTGGATGTGTGTTTACAGTGGTTGCATTTTTTTTTGGTTTATATGGTAGAAGGAAGCTCCATATCCATTTACGCTTGTATAGTACACCGTTGTATGTTATGGAATAACTCTCCCCGGTCATAATGACAGTTCTGGCACCAACTCTGCATGGTATCAGGGCAAAGACACATCTTCTCCAAAGGATGCTGATGTTTTGTCTTTATTGAAAACTAGATGAGAGACTTGCTTAAAATTCAACCAACACAGGCTACTGTCCTTTCATTCACTGTGCTTCTGAAATGGACATCAAATGTCTGTTACCTTAAAGTATTTATTGAGTAGGGAGTTTAGATAGTTCTTCCTCATTATAAAGGTTAACATTGTCACACCGAGAATTATTACTTTTCAAAACAATATGCCAGGAATAGTTACTGGTAGAGAAATGTTTGCCAGGAGTCACTGGCCAGACTGTAATGTATGTAAAATGGTTGAAAATTTCAGCTACAGTGACACTTTCAAACAATAAAACAAGAGTGAATAGGATGGGATGGGTGGTGATGCCCAGAACATGGTCCTTGAGCCCTCAGCACAGTGAGAGCAGGTCTAACAATGTAATTGCACTGTGCTGGTTGGAGACAGTTACCTGGTGTCCCCAGATGAGAACCAACCCAAGATGGTGGGACAGTGCTCTGAAATAAGGACGGTCAACCAATTTAAGGCAGTTCAGTATAATAGTAAAGATAAAAAAAAAAAGAAAAAGAAAAAAAAAAAAAGGTACAAATTAAGGGATACAGAATGGGGGTGGTGGAGCCTAACCTTGACAGGGAGCGGACGCTAATTCACATAGCTCCGTACTAATCTCCCTCTTAAACTGTTTTTTGTGGCTACATTATGCATCCTGGAGCCAAACGCTTGACTCTACACCCAAGAACCAGACAGCAACGACATATGCCGTTTCTACACGCTCCCAAGTCGAGTCGGCAGAAACGTAGATCTGGGGCCTACCATCCCCCTTTGGACCTCGATTTGGCGACCGTGCTCAACGGCTTGATTCCTACAGGAGACCCGGGGTCGAGGTCTGCACCTAGCAGATCTCGGAGGCCCCCCCTTCAGACTGATATGGGTAGTAAGAACCAGCGTCCCACACCTGACTTACCTTCATGATCGAGGGATATCGGGGCCCAACTTCAATGGCAACCTCAGCCCAAAATGGCGATGCCTGACAGCCATGCGGGCGCAGAGGCCCAGCCGGAAAACTCTGTCTGACTATACACGGCGGATGCCGAGATCGGAGCAAACAAAATCGGACCCCCAAGGAGGGTCAGACCCGGACACCAAGCAGGATTTCCACAACCTAGTAGCTGAAATCAAAACTCTCCTGGCTGCGGATGTGGCAATTATTAAAGCAGATATGCAAGCAATAACCGACAGAGTGAAGAACTTAAAAAGGGACTGTCCACAATACAGGACTCTGCACATCAAATGCAGGCTGCCCAAGTTGCCCTATCTATTCACTACATGGCGAAGGACGACAGATCCCATCAAAATCACCTCAATATACGGGGCATACCTGAAGCAGTCACAACAGAGGACCTTCCACACTATGTGCAGCACCTCAGTGCTGCCACCAAACCAGGTAAAGAGGTTCTCGCTGGATGCGACCTACCGCCTGCCAGGGGTCTGGTGGGGTTAGCACGGCTCGGGATGTTATTGTCCGCTGCTCATTGGCTCACAATAAGAGAGCCATGGTGATGGCCCTGAGGCTCCCATCTTACATTCTACCAGGATCTCAACCGGTCCACCCTGCAGTGGCGACTGTCACTTCACACTGAAAGCTGCTGGACTGGACTACAGATGGCTGTCACCAAGGTACCTCGTAACGCACAATGGGATAGCACAAAAAATAATTTCATCTCTAGCCAGAGGGCCGGCCCTCCTGCAGGACTTGGGCCTACCCGTGTCTACCTCTGACCCTGGCGGACTGCAGAACAGCCATGTACGGGACCTAGCTCACACTGTCCCCCACCACCAACCCCGATACCAGGGACCTGAGTTCCACAGAGACTGTAATGCCTCAATGCGGTTTGAAGTTTTTTATTATTGTTTTGCTTTGATATTATGTTTTTTGTTCTGCACTCGTCCACCTCTGCTTAGCTGAATACATAGCATCTCCTCCTAAGAGGACATGCAGTACCTGGTTTCTTAACCACTGGAGCCCTGTTACTTTGACCAACATAGTGGATGTTTGGTTCCTTAATAGGGGGGTCCCCCCCGCTCCATGAATAGAAGCATTTATAACATTGCCCACATAGGTATGTGCGTGGGTCAAATATAGATAGTACATCTAGCAAACCTAAAAAGTGAAGGATGACAAAATCAGATCTTAAACAGTTTAAACACACATTCTAAGCACCATAACCACTACACCATGACGTATAGCTTATGGTGCTAGGAGAGCCCTGAGACTTCCATTATAAAACAAACTGTTTCTGAAAGCTTTGACTTACCCGAGAGCCGCTCCCTGTTTCCACTACAAATGCCAGAGACTTGCAAGCTCCTAAGTATAAGCTTCGGTTACCTCTCCCGAGTTATGTCTGTAGTGCAGAACTTAGCTAATTTGTTGTGCGCAATCAGCAAATGAGCTTGCCCTGATTAGCTCAGAAGAACTGAGGTTCCTGCTTAGGCGTTAGCAGTGCATGCAGTGAGCGGCACCTGGCAGAGCCCAGGTAAGAAGTCAAACCCTTTTTAAAACTGCAGTGTTTATGGCGCTTGAAATGTTCCCTTAATAGATTAATCAGACATGTATAAAATAAAAGTAGGTGCCAGCCCAGCTCTTTTCTAAAGTAACAGCAAAATAGGTTCACATAATGCAACTGAAACCCACATTGTAAGTTTAATTATTGATTTAAAAGGGCTCTCACCTGCTTTAAGGTAAATGTTTCCCCCTTTGCCCCTGCTGTATGCAGAATCTTCAGTAGTGCTGGCTGGGGTCGTACCTGGGGGCAGAGAAAGTTATTAAAAAAAAAAAAATCATCATGTTAGTCTTCTATTCCTTACTCCTAATCTGTTATTGTTCAGTCTATTTATCCTAAAATAAGGCCTAGTAGGGATTACTTTCCATTGTGTATTTTCCTCTGCTTGACAAAACATGATAAAATACAGAGCTACTTTTGACAAATGCTGTCACTTCCCCCAGCTGTTACTAGCGAATAAGGCATTGCTCCTGGCGAGACAATATTCATGGAGGCTCCCACAGTCTCCTCCATAGACTTCAGTACTATACCCTCACACATGCGCAAGAGTACAGCACTGACGTCAGCTCCTGGCAGATAAAGCACCACGAGCAGAAGAGAGCCAGCAGGAAGTGGATGGCAGGGCCCACGAGGGACAGGTTCTAAATTAAGTAAAACCCACTTTCCAATGCTCCCAGCTGGTCACCATTTGGGCTCTTTCTAAATTAGTCAAGTACCCAAGAAGGTGAATAAGCCGCTTTCACAGTGAAGTCCCCAATCAAGATCACATCCTGTTTTTAATTTCAGTTCTGTTACAGGGAACATATGTAAAAGCAACTATTAAAAGTTTAAATTTTCAGACCAATAGTGAATATGTCAAAGTTCGTAATACTATTACTGGATAGCTTACATACCGGATTCCCTTCACTGCCCAATATACTTTGAAGGGAGGCATCCTTCCCAGACAGGTGCTGTGAGGAGGTAGATGTTGACATTTTGATGGCAGTGATTAAGAATGATGAGTTGGCACCTATATATAAAAACAAAAAAAAAAATTCAAAGATTTGATGAGAGGCAAGGCTTGCAGAACAAATATAGTTGAAAGAATTCACATAATATTGCAAACTATGGAGTATTAAAGGAACACTAGTCACCTAAACCAGGGCTCGACAAATCCCAGGTGCCAAGTCAACCAGGAAATTTGTCCTGGCACCTGGGATTTGTGAGCCTGTTTAGCCCCCGAGGTGACCAGCTGCTTGAGAGCAGAAGCGTGCAGTCGGATCACGGAGGACTGAGGGAGACAGCCTGCCGACTGAGGGAGACGTAAGGGAGGGAGACCGGCTCATGGAGAGCTGTGAGAGGGAGTCAGGCGGCTGACAGAGGGAGTTGGGGCGGCCGGCTCATTTATTGCTGACCAGCCCATGAAGAGCAGAGGGAGGCTGATGGACGACAATGCCGCGGTGAGGGAGCTGTAATCTACCTGCTCTGCTCCATCATGCGGCATGTAGTGGTGCCGGGTTATGGCGTCACTCCAGCCCCCAGCTCACTAAACAGTGCGCAAGAGGGAGATGACAGCAGCCCCACTGGACCCCAGGTATGTTTGTCTGCCTCTGTCAGTGTGTGCTTAAATAAAAAATAAAATAAAAAACATTAGAAATACTAAATTACCTAATTTGGGGAATAAATGGCTTAATTGCAACATTTTGTAACGAATTTGATTCCTTTTTAAATAAACCTGTCAATTGGGAATTGTGGAGAATCAAAAATTGGTTGTGGAAAATACCTACTTTGGTGTAAAAGTTGCAAACCCCATGGCATTGCCCGGTTAGTATGAAAATAACCCCCCAATTGAAGCAGGTGTTGATGTTAATGGTGGGGTAGGACACATTAATGGCTAATTTGGGATATTAACTAAAAACATTTTTACGGGAAGCATGAAGTTCTTGAGACTGACCAATAAAGCCGGATAGTTAAACGAACTTCTAGATAAGGGGTCCTCAAACTCCAGCCCCCCAGATGTTGCTGAACTACAACTCCCATGATTCTCTGGCTATGTAATTCAAAGAATCATGGGAGTTGTAGTTCAGCAACATCTGGGGGGCTGGAGTTTGAGGACCCCTGGTGTAGATCCTTTGTAACATTCTGGGCCCTGTACCAGCATGTCACATGCTCTGCGGTGGGTGTACACACTGTATATATACCCCCACCATGGTAACATTAATGGAGCCGGTATCCCAAGCCTCACCCTATACGCCTTTTCCTGTTTCCCGCATGCTGGTCCGACTCCCCACTGGAGGCCTCGCTTCTCTCGCTCAATAACTAAACGCAAAGCAGCGCCATATCCCAGGGAAACTCTACTTCCGGTCCCCGCAACATGGCGGCGCACTGTGCTTTAACATCATTGGACAGCGTTGGAGTAACAGACAGGAACTTCCGGCAGGCGGCCATTTCAATGGCAAATAGGCGGCATTGGCTTCCATAGAGAACGGAATGCGGCGGCGCTCTATAGCGACTGTCGAAAACTCTATGGTATAGTGGAGTGCTTGGTGTTCTGAATAACTAGAGTTCTAAACTCGCTGTGAGAGTGGAGTTCTAGAATGTCGGGTTTAGCCATTTTCTTCTGGATTTTGACAGACTCCCGTTCTCATCAATTTACAGGGCTAATCACTAAAGCGAGAAGCTCAAGTGAATTTTACATTTAAAGCAGAAATATCCAAAGTGGAATCATAGTTGACTTTTAGACATTGTTTCCAATTCGGCTACTTCTGTCCTTTAATTTGAAATTCACTTTGAATACTCACTTTAGTGAATAACCCTGTTAGAGCTTGGTAAATAAACCCGAACGAAATGTAAACTTAAAAAACAAAATAAGTGAGAACTATATTAAATCCCATCTAAATTCAGCCTTGGAGTATGTTGAAAGGAACACAAAGCTGTATACCTAACACCGAGGTGTTCCTCTGTGCTGCACTCAAAGGGTTAAATAACCCTTTTGGTAATAGGTAGGGATGGATTGAATTGCATTTTCCAAAATTCATGTCATCTATATACTAGCATGGTCACCATGTCCAGACCTTTTTTTCATGGACACTCATTTCACCATGTTACAGGGATTCATATGCTGCAGGCAGGAAATCAATCACTGCTTGATCCCAAGCGCATTCTATTTCATATTTGAAGGCTGTACTTTTCTAGTGCCCAACAGCATAAGTATGACAAGTGATTGCTTTCAGGAAATATGTTAGAGCCAACAGTCCTTGGCATAACTGCAGATAAAACATGCATGGATGTCTCGTTTTTAGCCATGGGCAGCATGTTTGGATACTGCTATTACCATCAGTGCCCGCATTCCATGTTTGGCACCAAGCAGGGAATGTCTCAGGAAGAGATTTTAAAAAAAAACCTCAGGTCCCTGATTTACTTATTAAATCTGCCATTCTAGTGAGCTTGATGCATATCAATGCACAGCTATACAGAACTCCAGTCAGTCATGTTCCAACACAAGGGAAAATGTGTGCTACAGCTAGAGGGCGTTGAACATTCATTTCATTTTGCGTTGGTTGATGTTGAGTGTATAACGAGCCCGGATAGCTCAGTCGGTAGAGCATCAGACTTTTAATCTGAGGGTCCAGGGTTCAAGTCCCTGTTCGGGCGTCTCGTTATTTTTTGGTATAATTTATACAGAAAATATTTTTTATCGGGGCTGGCTGCTCAAAAGGTAGATTGCCATAGTTTATAATTGACAAAGCATCATGGAAGTTATGTCACTAAAATACATAAATATCAACATTTTGGAAATAACCAGAACTCATAGTGTAAAATCAAAGCTGAAAGACAAAAAATACACCATGAGTGGGTCGCCCGAACAGGGACTTGAACCCTGGACCCTCAGATTAAAAGTCTGATGCTCTACCGACTGAGCTATCCGGGCACTCAATGATAACCTACTTCCAACACCAGGGGTAGTAAATGTGGAATCTGCCATAGAAATTGAGTAAAATAATGGTGTCTGTAATGAACACTGGTATTTCAGGTACCCATTCGCTCGCTTCCTCCCGAACTCCGAGATATTTTGTTATTATAGCTCGCAGTTCGGATGTCGATTCGTACATTCTCCAGAGTAAAATACAGCATACAAATAAATCCAACGGGTATTCAGACACATACCCAAACATCAGCCTAGACTAGATGAAGGGTACAACAGGAATTTTATTAAAGACACGGAGGCTCCTATTATGCTTCTCTTTCTTTAATTCTCCCTCAGCAGCGAAGAGAGATATATGCAAAAGAGATAAAAAAGAACAAATAACATAAGCATATTGACAGTGCTATCCTGGGTATCCACCCCCTTAGTATATAAGGTGTAGCACTTCCTGTTTCTTCCTCTTTCTTCGCTGCTCCCTCAGGAGATAAGTACACCTTTTATCTATAATGTGCTCTGGTGGGATTTTTCTGTTATTGTGCTGTATATAACCCGGTTTTTTACTTATATTGGGATAGACTTTAACGTTTATTCCCCTTTTTTCCCACTAGTTTACTCCATTATCTGTTTTTTACTGTGCCTTTACTATATCTCTTGTGTGACCGTGTTGCTCTCCCTTCCACCTTTGGGCTTATCTGTTTTTCGCTCCCTCCCGCCCCCCCCCCTCCGGTTGGGGCTCCCCCCCCGGTCACTCCATACTGGTTTCGCCAACGGGACTCCACTGTCTCCCCCACGGCGCTTCCCGGCACTATTTTCAGCACCGGCGGCCGGACCTACTTTCGGCCGCGCGGCGATTTCACTTTACTTTCGTTTTCGCCGCTCGCGAGCAGCGCGCATGCGCGGTAGCTCGCGGCGGCCATTTTATTGGTTTCTGGTCGCCGGTTATGGCGGCGGCCATCTTATGATCCGTTTATCGTGCTTTGGTTCGTTCTTGCACGCTGATTTCGATCCTCTCATCTCTCCAGGCGGGTACAGTGTCTTCCTAACCTTTTATTCTTTGGAGCTACCCTCCATCTCCCTGTACCTTCCCATCTTGTACCTGGGTTAATCAATCCTAGTACTCTAGTTCACCTTTTAGCTTCATTTGTTATTTTCTCACTTGCATTCATCCTGCTACCATGCAATCTGGGGATAAACTCCCTGGCAAACTTAGCCCCTCTATGGCCAATGCTATCCCTGACCCCATAGTTGACCCTGGGGTCATGGGCTCGGAAGAATTTCAATGCCTCCTGGACACCACCATGTCCAACTCTATTTCTAAGGCCATATCATCAGCCATGGGAGCTATGTCCTCTACCATCTCAGACTCCATCGCACAAGCGCTCAGGCAGGTCCAGCCCCACACTACCCCTGCCTTGACTCATACCCCCCCTGAGGGGACCTTGTCAGGACGCAAGGCTTCAGGCAAACGCAAGCACTCACAAGACCCCCCCCATGCAGGTTGACCCTGCTCTGACTGACACGCCTCAGGCTGTCCATGATGGCGCGCAACAACCGCGCAATAGAGCTTCTGGGCGAGCTACGGCTACCAGAGACTGGAAACGGGCAAGAGCCCAAGATATACTGTCTGATTCAGACGAGGAGGGGGAAGAGGGGTCAGACGTCCCGTACTCTGATCCGTACGAGGACGAGCTCTCAGAGGGCGAAGGCCTGCAGGGTAAACAATTCCCCTTGGCGCCAACACGTACCTCGGCGCACTCAGAGGCGCCCGGGGCAGAGCCTACAGGCGACCCTAAAGAGGTTCCGCTATTTGACCCTGACAACTTGAGACACCCACGCTCTGCTGAGTGGGAACCACCCGTACACATCGCCCAATACCTGGCCCTCAGGGTACGCAAGTCCCTCTCTCAGGAGGGCCGTAATAAGTTGAGAGCGGAATGCCCCCGACCCATTATACCTGATGCTGTGGCAAAAACCCCAGAAGTGGACCCCCAATTAGTCCAGTTTCTAGCCAAAACCGGCTGGAAACCTAGAAGGGGATTGGACTATTCCCTCCGTAATTGTCAGGACAAGTTCCTAGACACCCTGGGTCCCGTCACTAAACTGTATGAACTGCTGGAAGCAGCTCAGTCGGGTGAGGCACCATTAGACTTTGAGGTGGCATTTGGCTGGCTCCAACGCCTGGTCTGCATGATTGGCAACGCCAATACTGCCATGTCAACGGAGCGCAGGAAGGCTATCCTGATGAAAATTGAGCCCAAACTGGCGAGCATGGCCTCCACTGAGCCAGGGGCAGCGGCTAAGGGTCTATTATTCGGCGAATCATTCGTCAAAGACCTAGGCTCCTATGTCAAAACCTTCACGGCTCTGGATAAAGCCCAATCATCCATAAAAAGGGTCTTCCACCAAAAGGTTTTCGGTGGGGCCGGTAGAGGTAGGAGCCGTCTACCCGGCCGCAATCCCCGAGGTTTCTCCAGACCGGGCAGAGGCTCCTTCAACACACAGAGGCAAAGCCAGGAACGTTCATATACCATTCTTCCCCTCTCGAGGAAGAGCTTGGAATGCCCGCGGCGGCAGAGGTACAACCCCAGGAAAACGCCCTTATGGTGAGTACGATTTTTCCCCATTTTTCCCATATAAATGTGGGGGGCAGGTTGGCTTTGTTCACACAGACTTGGGCCACAATCACATCCGACAGCTGGGTGTTACAGACTGTAGAGGGTTACCACCTAGAACTGACGGGTCTTCCCTTTCAGGAATCCCCTCCACGGGTACCACACATGCCACAGTCACACCGCGACCTCATCTCCGCAGAGATAGAGGTCCTTCACAACAAAAATGCCATAGAGGAAATCCCTCTAGATACCCCAGGTTTTGTAAGCAACCTGTTTTTAGTACCAAAGAAAGGCGGGGGTGTCCACCCGGTTATCAACCTAAGACCCCTCAATGCCTTTATCCGATACCATCATTTCAAATGGAGGGCATTCACTGCCTCCGAGACCTCCTTCTCCCAGGAGACTGGATGGTGAAACTCGATCTGCAAGATGCGTATCTCACGATCCCGATAACTCCTACACACAGGAACCTATTACAATTCCAATGGGACACAAGGAAGTGGCGCTTCCGCTGCCTTCCCTTTGGTCTATCCTCCGCCCCCTGGTGCTTTACGAAAGTATTGAAACCAGTGGTTACATTCCTCAGATTACACGGAATTCGTCTCATCATCTACCTAGACGATATCCTCATACTGTCAGAAACGAGATCCCTTCTACTATCACATCTGTCGTGGACTCTGCACCTCCTACAGAACCTAGGCTTCCTAGTGAATTGGGAGAAATCGGTACTACAACCATCTCAGCAGATGGAATTCCTGGGATTCCGAGTCGATTCGGTACAACAAATTCTATGTCTCCCTGCGGACAAGATGTCCAGCATCAAGAAGGAGATCAGGAAGATAAGACACCGTCCAAATATCTCCCTGAGACAACTAGCCCGAGTAATCGGATTACTAGCGGCCTCCATACAGGCGATCTTCCCGGGACCACTCCACTATCGGGCGTTACAACGCCTGAAAGCTTCTTGCCTACGGAACGGGCAGTCGTACGAGTCCAACATCACTCTAGACGAGGAATCCAAGGAGGAGTTGGACTGGTGGTTGACCCACATGGAAGCATGGAACGGACGAGCGATCTTCGGTTCCACTCCGGATATAATAATAGAGTCGGATGCGAGCTTACATGGCTGGGGCGCGCGCTGCGGCTCCATCTCCACAGGAGGCAGATGGTCAGTAGACGAATCGTTCCTCCACATAAACTCACTGGAACTACTGGCAGCCTCATTTGCCATACGCAGCCTCACTCCCAGGAGCGCCTCTTGCTCAATCCTCCTCAAGTTGGACAATATCTCGGCGGTCAGGTACATAAACCATCTGGGAGGTACCAAATCACGCATCCTGGCGGTTTTAGCTCGAGACTTCTGGCATTACTGCTTACAAAACAATGTGTCGGTGACCGCGGAGCACATACCAGGCCTAGACAATTACGCCGCGGACTGGAACTCCAGATACCTGAGGGATCTGGGGGATTGGAGACTCCAACCGAAGGTCTTTTCCAAGATCGCACGGCTATGGGGTCCATTGAGTGTGGATCTCTTTGCATCCAGACTGAACACACAACTTCCTCAATTTTTCAGCTGGCGACCGGATCCGGAAGCCTTGGCAACAGATGCCTTTCTTCAAGACTGGACCGGGGGACGAGCATACGCCTTTCCCCCGTTCAACCTGATTGCTCGGACTCTGGCGTACATTCGACGGTTCAAAGCAACAGTAGTTTTGATAACACCATGCTGGAGATCTCAACCCTGGTTCCCTCACCTTCTGGAAATGGCAATCGATTTCCCACATCTACTGCCGGATCACACGTCCCTGTTAACCAATCCGGATGGGGAGAACCACGACCTGATAGAACGGGGAATACTCCGTCTCATGGCATGGCTCCTTTCAGGGGACCCTGGGAAATCAGGGAAGTTTCGAGAACAACTACCCAACTTTTGGCGAACGCATGGGCACCAGGAACTCGGCGCACATATGCTGCGGCATGGAGAGTTTGGTCCGATTGGTGCCTGGAAAAAATCAGTGGATCCCATATCAGCTCCTGTGAAGACAGTACTAGACTTTCTCACTCATTTATTTGAATCGGGCAAGGCGTTCCGTACAGTCAACATCTACAGATCGGCTATCTCGGCTGGTCACAATAATGTAGACGGAAGTCCTCTCGGACAGAACCCCCTGATCTGTCGCCTGCTCAAAGGCATACGTTTTGCACGGCCTCCAAAATCCAGATACGGGTCCTTTTGGGATGTCAACATTGTGTTCAAATTCTTAGAAGAGTGGCCCGACAACTCGGCACTATCACTTAAACATTTATCCGCTAAATTGCTCATGATTTTATGCTTACTATCCTGTAAACGAGTATCAGATGTACGAGCCTTAGACTGGCAAGCCCGCACATTCACTCCGGAGGGGGTGTCATTTGATATTTCACGAAGAACTAAATCAGCGACTAAGCATGTTTTCTATCCACGCCTCCCGAACCAACAAAAGCTGTGCCCAGTACTGTGCTTGAAAGAATACGAATCCCGTACTTCTTCCCTCCGACCACCAAACGAAGGCCCATTGTTTATTTCTCTGAAAAAAACGCACCTCCCGGTATCTACACCTACGCTTGCCCGTTGGGCCAAGTGGTTATTAGCTTCAGCAGGGATAGACGTAACAGTTTTCTCGGCCCACTCGGTGAGAGGCGCTATGGCTTCTAAAGCATCGACGATAGGATGTCGATTAGAGGATATCCTGAAGGCCGCAGACTGGTCTACGGAATCCACATTCCGGAATTTCTACTTTAAACCAATCCAACATTTTTCGGAAAGAGTTATTGCTCAGCTTTGAAAGAGCATAATAGGAGCCTCCGTGTCTTTAATAAAATTCCTAGATTTTACTATTAACATGACGTAAAGTCATGATTTTATTAAAGACACGGAGGCGAGTATTATTCCCTTCCCGCCCTCCCTGGGTGGAGGGATTGGATTTAGCAAGGATATCGACCTCAAGCGGATGTAACCGTAAGTTCAAACTGCCTTTTGCAGGTTTTCCTACATCCTTCAGGTAAGTGGCTCTACGTGCTACTGTGGACATAATCTGATAGATATTTATGTTTGACGACATGACTATAATGCTGTACACATTACAGGGAGTGCAGAATTATTAGGCAAGTTGTATTTTTGAGGATTAATTTTATTATTGAACAACAACCATGTTCTCAATGAACCCCAAAAACTCATTAATATCAAAGCTGAATATTTTTGGAAGTAGTTTTTAGTTTGTTTTTAGTTATAGCTATTTTAGGGGGATATCTGTGTGTGCAGGTGACTATTACTGTGCATAATTATTAGGCAACTTAACAAAAAACAAATATATACCCATTTCAATTATTTATTTTTACCAGTGAAACCAATATAACATCTCAACATTCACAAATATACATTTCTGACATTCAAAAACATAACAAAAACAAATCAGTGACCAATATAGCCACCTTTCTTTGCAAGGACACTCAAAAGCCTGCCATCCATGGATTCTGTCAGTGTTTTGATCTGTTCACCATCAACATTGCGTGCAGCAGCAACCACAGCCTGCCAGACACTGTTCAGAGAGGTGTACTGTTTTCCCTCCTTGTAAATCTCACATTTGATGATGGACCACAGGTTCTCAATGGGGTTCAGATCAGGTGAACAAGGAGGCCATGTCATTAGATTTTCTTCTTTTATACCCTTTCTTGCCAGCCACGCTGTGGAGTACTTGGACGCGTGTGATGGAGCATTGTCCTGCATGAAAATCATGTTTTTCTTGAAGGATGCAGACTTCTTCCTGTACCACTGCTTGAAGAAGGTGTCTTCCAGAAACTGGGAGTTGAGCTTGACTCCATCCTCAACCCGAAAAGGCCCCACAAGCTCATCTTTGATGATACCAGCCCAAACCAGTACTCCACTTCCACCTTGCTGGCGTCTGAGTCGGACTGGAGCTCTCTGCCCTTTACCAATCCATCCATCTGGCCCATCAAGACTCACTCTCATTTCATCAGTCCATAAAACCTTAGAAAAATCAGTCTTGAGATATTTCTTGGCCCAGTCTTGACGTTTCAGCTTGTGTGTCTTGTTCAGTGGTGGTCGTCTTTCAGCCTTTCTTACCTTGGCCATGTCTCTGAGTATTGCACACCTTGTGCTTTCGTGCACTCCAGTGATGTTGCAGCTCTGAAATATGGCCAAACTGGTGGCAAGTGGCATCTTGGCAGCTGCACGCTTGACTTTTCTCAGTTCATGGGCAGTTATTTTGCGCCTTGGTTTCTCCACACGCTTCTTGCGACCCTGTTGACTATTTTGAATGAAACGCTTGATTGTTCGATGATCACGCTTCAGAAGCTTTGCAATTTTAAGAGTGCTGCATCCCTCTGCAAGATATCTCACTATTTTTGACTTTTCTGAGCCTGTCAAGTCCTTCTTTTGACCCATTTTGCCAAAGGAAAGGAAGTTGCCTAATAATTATGCACACCTGATATAGGGTGTTGATGTCATTAGACCACACCCCTTCTCATTACAGAGATGCACATCACCTAATATGCTTAATTGGTAGTAGGCTTTCGAGCCTATACAGCTTGGAGTAAGACAACATGCATAAAGAGGATGATGTGGTCAAAATACTCATTTGCCTAATAATTCTGCACACAGTGTAGTTATAACTGTTGTGGGGGTATATGATACAACCAGTCATCAACCGAATATTACCATATTTTCTCCTTTCATTTTAGCCTGAATTATACTGTCATGGTGTTGAAGTACCGTTACTAAGTTCTACAGTCCATCATCAAAGAATGGAATTTTGACTACCGCCCACTGTTCCTGTTCGGGCCAAGTTTATCGTTCAGTTATGGATCTGGTCTTCGGATCGCAGAAGAAAGAGGAAGAAACAGGAAGTGCTACACCTTATATACTAAGGGGGTGGATACCCAGGATAGCACTGTCAATATGCTTATGTTATTTGTTCTTTTTTATCTCTTTTGCATATATCTCTCTTCGCTGCTGAGGGAGAATTAAAGAAAGAGAAGCATAATACTCGCCTCCGTGTCTTTAATAAAATCATGACTTTACGTCATGTTAATAGTAAAATCTAGGAATTTTTTTATGCAGGCCAAATGGCCAGCTTTTATGCAAGTCAAGGGTACATTATACACGCCCCCAGGAAACTCCCACAACACGCCCCTTAAATTACTGAATCACAATGACTCGAGATAAAATATAAAATATAAAAAGTACATATTATTTTACATAAATATTATGGGGACCCACATAAATGTCAAGTTGTCCAAATAGCGATCCGATTCACGCTGCATCCTTTCGTGCGACAAGATGGCTGCCGTTTTCTCAGGCATGTGTTGTTCGGTTGCACAAACGATGGCCACACAGGGAGAGCGCTAATTCCTGCAGTTTTCTTGTCGCACCGAACCCAAAAATATAACAAACGAGAACCAAAATATGTAGTTTCTTCAAAGTGTCTTTGCAGACAGACTCATTTCACATAATGCTCGCCTTTCCTGGCTGATAATGACTAGTTTATGTATAGCTCAAAAAATAATGTTGTGGGGGCGGGGCCTGGCTGCTGACTGAACAGGACGCACGGTGAGGGAGCTCCTCAACCCTAAAGCCTATCTAAGCCTAAAAATGACAATCAACCCCAAAAATCTTACCCAGCAAGGACATACCATGACTCAGAAGCACGCTGGCCACGAATCTGTTTGAAAACTCGATGGCGAAATACGCCCGTGGTGAAGAGAACGCCCTGCAGTCTACCAATAGACACTGGGCGGGAGACGCAGCCGGTCTCCTGTCCACTACTCGACTTGCAAGCAGCCTGGGTCTCGCTTTCCCCCCCTCTGGGCAGGTGGGGGTCATCCCGGTCCCCGCTGGGCCACACGCTGGAGTCCTACCGGGTCGTTGTGAACTGCCCATACGACAAACTAAATGCCGTGCAGCGCCCAAGATGGCGGATGCGCCTATGATTCAAACAGCGGCGCAGCATCAGGCCGACGTCACTGACTCACTCGATCACTTCAAAGCGCGACTGGAAGCAACCTTTAAAAAATCTGGGCCAACCTAATGGAGAGGATAAAAAGGGCGCCCCCTGCAATGCCGCCACAAGTGAGCAAACAGACACTTGGCGAGAAGAGGCAAGAGGGATCCCCCAAAGGCAACCCGACCATACAAAAGGCAGGCCACACTACCTTAAGCCCTCCCGGGCCTAGAGCCACCTGGGGAATACCCCTGAAGCACAGACCACACATGCAGAGGGGAACAACACGCCAAAGCCAACGTGGTAAAGCCCCCTGCAACCTCCTGGCTGGGAAGAATTTGGACTCTAAGAGGACCCAAGTTCGTGGCAACATGGTGCAGGCTCTGGAACAGGCCTGGGTCATGAGGAGAACCTCGCTCTCGACAAACAGCATGGCTCAGCACAGTGGACATTGCTCGTACGTAAGGCAAATACCTAGCCAGGGTATCGGCTAACTTTATGACTCTGGGAGATGGCTGGAGGCCAAGTTAGGTCGACAGACAGGGACTCTGATGTAGGAACGTTGGCCTAGTGGCATAATGTACTTATTGTGTGTCTACTTATTACCTAGGCATACTATGCAATAGCAAAGCTTTGATCTCGAATGCTAAACATATATTATTGAGTTCTGTTCACTCGTGCATTGTATTTGTCATGTTAACAGAATAGCAGAAACTCCTTGATAAGCAACACTAATGTGTATAGATTTTATATATATATGAGCATAGCTAATCTAGCACCGTAAAGCGATGGTTATCGTACGACATAGGTTCATGTTTCTAGCCTGTTATAACTAATGAAACGCAATTACACTAATCGGATTGCCCATAGCAGGGTTATTGCACCATTCTAGCAACGCTATTGTGTATAAGTTTTGTATATATAAGCATAGCTAATCTAGCACCGTGAAGCGATGGATATTTTACGTCATATGTACATGTTTCTAGCATGTTACTACTAATGATATGCAATTACATTACTCGGATTGCTTATAGCATGGTTATAGCACCGTTCTAACTTACTTATACTTTCAATCTGTGTTTAAAGCCAAATGTTTAAGCCTGATTTAAAAATAAAAATGTGCCTGTCAAAAAATTAATGTTGTTTATTGAAGAGAAGACTAAGACATTCAAGTTATAGTTGTGAAACGTCCTTTTTCCCTCCCCCCAAAATCTCCCAAAGCATATCACCCCTGCCCATATTACAATATGAACTCTTTTTTTAAATTTATATGTTAATAAGATTATAGAGTTACTTTTTTATTGATTGAACCTTTCATTTGTTAATAACAGATTAATATAAGAGTTTATTTACTAAACCCAGTAAGCTGATTTGATCAGGACCCATAGAGGTATTTGAAAAACTAGTTCTCCAAGATTTGGACAAAATTAAACAAAAAAAAAATACAAAAAATCTAAATATAAAAGCCATAACTTGACATATCAAGAACAATTAGCACTTAAAGAGTTACAGAGAGATGCCAACATCATCATCAAACCAGCTGACAAAGGCGGTAGTCTAGTGGTACTCTCCAAAACTATGTATATTGATGAAGCACTCAGACAACTAAATGACTCTAAAGTATATAGTAAACTATCCTCAGACCCTACTCATACTATAAAAAACACTCTATCCCAATTTTTAACTAACGGCCTAGAATCGAACATACTCAATAAAAAAGAATTTGAATATCTTAACGTAACTCACCCCACAATTCCTGTTATCTATTTTCTACCCAAAATACATAAAGATGAAAAAATCCCCCAGGAAGACCATTTGTTTCTGCGATAAACTCCATATTGTCACTACAGTTTTTAGACTATTTTAATTGGCAACCCGATTATATTTTAGTCACCTGGGATGTGCAATCCCTATACACTATAATCCCGCATGATAAAGGTTGCGATGCAGTTTTTAAAAGACTAAAAGCAGATAACATTATCCCAGACAAGCAAATCAATTTCATTTTAGAGGGTATTAATTTAATCCTAACAAATAACTATTTTTGTTTTTTAAACTCTTTTTATATACAAAAGCAGGTCACAGCTATGGGAACTAGGTTTGCCCCCATTATGCTAATCTTTTTATGGATGACTGGGAGTCAGAGGCCATTTGGGGCGATCACCCCTGGAGGACGAGCCTGGTTACCTATTTTAGATATGTGCACAACCTGTTTTTTATTTGGAAAGGCCCTGAATTTTATCTTAAGTTATTTTTAAATCATCTAAACAACAACAATAATGGTATCATTTTATCCTCAGTATATAGCACAATAGGGGCGTGGTCTGACCGTCGATGAGACTGGACGTGTCTCACTAGAGCTCCGTCCTACAGGCGCCTTAAGCATACAAAAGCGGCCTTTTTTCGCCCACAAAACACCCCCAAAGACCTCGTAGCCATGGAGAAGAGACTCCCCAAAAAGCAGCCCAAGAGGAACACGGAGTCCGGAGGCTCGGTACTCGACCTCCTTACGGCGCAGCAGCATAGCCAGGCCGGGAGCCAAGATGGCGACAGAGGATCCCCACACGCGTCTCCTGGCGCCGACAAAGGGGCCTCTTCCATGGACCAAGAGGCAGTGCTCGCAAAACTAGCCGAAGTCAAGGCTTACCTTGCTGGTGAAATTGCGAAATCAACAGCGGTGCTACAAGCCGACATCTTGCTCTCCATTTTTCAGCCTCTCCTTCCGCACAACCCGGAGGAGCAATGGCACATGGAGAGAGTGCATAGGGCGATGAGAACGCAGCGAGCTGATATAAACAGCCCGAGGGATGTGGTCATCAACTTCCTCCATTTCCGCACAAAGGAGGCTCTGATGAAGAGGGGCCAGGAGGGACCGATCCGACATGATGAAGCTGTGCTCTTCCTTTACCAAGACCTAGCCCCTTCGACATTGCAGCGGCGGAGGGACTGGCGGCCTACAACAGCGGCGCTGAGGGGAGCAGGCCTCAAATATGCCTGGGGCTTTCCATTTAAATTAATGGTGTTCCGAGACGGGAGAGCACATATACTAACACCCGGTGGAGATCCGAAGCGTCTACTCCAGGGCCTTGGGATCCAGCCGCCTCCAGACCTACCGACAGTAGCGATGTACCCAGGAGAGCTTCCACACCTACGAGCAGATTGGCGCGAAGTCGGTCCACGAAGCCGCCGTTAAAGTTCCAGTGGTATCGTATTCTCTATTCTCCCTACGGGGCCTTGTCTTTGATGGGGGGTCCCGGTTTTGTGTTTGGGTGGGGGCCTTGTGTTAGACATTTTATACACGCATCATGCGTGCAGCCATCACCCTTTCCGCTTCCATCCCTTACAGATGGGTCGAGAACTGTGAACACTTTCTGGATAGCTTTTCACTTTCCTCATGCGGGCAGGTCCGTTTGGGAGGGGATAGGGGTGCAGGGGGAGACTGGTCCATGGTTCATCTTCCCTTCGTGCCCACCCCTACTACGTTTTCCCTTTTATCCCTCACATTCCACTTTATTTTTTCGGCAGCCGAAGGTCTTCTGTTAGGGACAGCTTACGATCTGAGGAGGTATTGTTTGTTTTTTTGTTGTGTTTTTTTTTTTTATGTTGTGCAAGCATTGGTCGATTCTCCATTTAGATCCCTGGCTCAAATTTAGTATTCCCGAATTACCTAGGGTGACTTTCCGGAAAAACAGAAATTTGAAGAACTTGCTAGCTCCCTACAAATTTATGCCTATTGAATCCCCCAATACATCCATGCTATGTGGAGTGGGGAACTTTAAGTGTGGTGCTATACGGTGCCTTACGTTCCAATATATATGCCATGGGAAGTTGGACTTTTGCTCATCGTCCAATAATGAGAGTTTTCAGGTATCCACTAGAATAACTTGTAACACTTCATTTGTGGTGTATTTACCTAAGTGCACCTGTGGCTTAATATATGTAGGTCAGACTTCTAGACCTTTGAAAGCCAGGTTTAGGGAACATAGGTTAGCCATCCGTAATCAAGATAGGAAATCCCCGGTGGCTAGGCATTTTCAAATGGCCCATGAAAGTAATCCTGCTCAAATAGTAGTGATGGGTATTGAGCATATCCCTGAGAAGACTTGCAATAGGAATTTAGCCTTGATCACCGCTGAAACCAAGTGGATCTTTCGGCTTAATACTCTCAACCCTTATGGGTTAAATGAAGAAGTAGAATGTAATATTTAAGATCTGCCTTCCACTTGTGAGTTTGTTTTGTTATTTCCTTTCAGGAGTTATTTATTTAGCGTTTTCTTTGAAGAACCAGTTTGTATTAGAGTGGTTGCACTGGTTGGGACTTCTTATGGGGGATTGGGGATCTAGATTCATTATTACAGCTAGCGAATATTTAGAAATAGTATTTATTTATGTATTATTGTTTAAATATGACATTTTTATTTTTGTTGACTTTTTATTGTTATTTTTGCCATCTTATATGTACCTCAGTATGCTGAATTTTATTTTTTCTGGATTTCTATATATAAATCTTTTCTTTCGAGAAAGGGGTTTTAAAAATTCCTATCTGAAGGCTCTATGTATTTGTGATTATTTTAACTAAAAGTGGTGCTTATCAGTATAGGTGATGTAGAATTATTAAAAAATCTTTATTGTACTTGTATTGAATTATTGCACTAACTCCATTTTAACCTGATGCTGTGACAAATCCTCCATTTTGTCCTCATAACCTGACTTCTCCATATGAAAACTACATTACATGACAGAATTTCTCAGCACATCTAACACAATAGACAAAGACTGTATTCTCCATAAAGATATGACTAACCCAGGAACTGCTGAATTTCCCCTAACTCGCAACATAGTATAATTTAAAGGCCATGAGAACACAGTAGTAATGAAATGTTCTATTCATAAGAGACCTTGCACCTGACCACGAGATCTGACATCACCGACCGTGTAAAATGACGCTCAAGACCCCCTTGTCCCCACCCGTGTCCAAAATAATACCACCTCTTGGTGGGTGGACACGAAGCTAACCACTTAGTTTTTGATCCAATTAATAATATTGATGGGTGGACACTAATATAGTCACATAACATTTAATCCAATTAATGATGTTTATTTGTTATTATCTGATATTCAATGATGATGTCATTTTGCCTTTAAAAAGGTCTGCATAACTGTTTTCCAACTAGATGGCATTAAATTTTCTGAAGTGCTTTTAACCTGAACTCCATGTGTCAGTGTGAGCTTACTTCTGCGTATACGCAATTTAATCATCTCAGATTTGGACAGGAACAGATAGACATTTAAACATATTTGTTTATTTCTAAATTAATCTACATCAATTTGGCGCTTTCCAACGTGGGGCATCGGGCTATGTCTGGCCGGTGAGCCGTCCTAAGGAAGATGCTGTTGGACGGGGGAATCCTGGGGGTAGGAAAGGAGATTGATCACCTCCAGGTACACGGTAGAGACTTCTGCAGAGCCACCGGTATGTTCCGGCCCCTTTGATTGACCCGTCCACGTGTCTGTGACTGCTTCCCGGGAGGACATCAAAGACAGGTAATATCTTGCCCGGTGTCTCGTTACTCACTTGTTTACCTGCATTTAGTCTATCTGTTGCCTGGGTGTGTTTGAATTGGCCTGTTTTAGTTAAGTGCCCGGGTTGAGTGTTTATTTGTTTCCCCTTTTTGGGATAAAAGGGGGGTGGACCTGTGGTAGTTTGCCTGGGGGTCCTGTGTTTGTCTGTTGCCCCTTTTGGGATAAAGGGGGGTGGACCCGGGGGATTTGCCTGGAGTCCTGTTGCCTGTTTTACTCCTTTTAGGAGCCACGTGTCTGTGGCTGTAGGGAAAAAGGGGGGTTGACCTGTGGAAGTTTCCTGGGGGTCTTCTTTGCCTGTTTACTTCTTTTAGGAGCCTCGTGGCTGTGGCTGTATGGAAAAAGAAGTTTGTGGAACTGTGGGATCTGTGTAGAATCATAGTTTCCTGTGATCCAATTTTGTGTCACTTTGATAGCCTAGCTAGCTTCACTGTGCGCTTTCGGACCCTCCGGCTCTAGTTGAGTTGGGGGCATCCTGACCCGGACCCTCCAGCTCTAGTTGAGTTGGGGGTTTCCTGACCCGGACCCTTCGGCTCTAGTTGAGTTGAAGGTTCCCTGATTATTTAATTGTGGTAGGAGACTTAGTCTTGTGGCAGGGGACTCAGTTTCCTGGGGGGATTCAGGTAGGCATTGCTTGTTTTCCGCATCACGTGGTAGTGAGACTTATAAAGTGGGTTTTATAGGGGCACTACGGGAGTGAGGGTGGCGCGGCCACTTTAAGTGGACTGCTGTAACGAGGGAGGCATAAGGATTTCGGACCGGTGTTAGCTGTTATCCTTGGCCGCTGGTAGTGAGACTTACGAAAGTCGTTCTTCCGAGCGGGGACACTACGAGATTGAGGGAGGTGACTTTGGAGTAAGCACATGATTAAAGGAAAGGGATTACTGTTGATTTCATTTGAACTGTGATGCATGCACTGTATTTCAATTGTATTGTTGTCTTGTTTGTTTAATTAGGAGTCATTCAAACTCCTGTGTCTGTCTCTAAGGATTTTTTCCTTACCCTTTACCTTTTCTACACTTCCTGTACTATTATACTATCCACTTCCATACCTCTTAAAAGAGAAGTGATTGGTCACACACTTCTCACCTCGCTCCGATCCGTGTCTACCACCCCGGGTAGGCGGATTCAGTGACTAGTCTACGTTTTGGGAAGACGCACTTGAGAAGGGCCCACAATTCTCAGGTGGCAGTCGAGCATTGTGGACGTTCCTGTTCAATTTTCCTTGTCTTTTCCCTATATCTAGGACGCTGGTGTAGGGGAAAAGGGATTATGGGGCAGGATTTAAGTAAGCCCAGTAAGGGCTGGCTAGCATGTGATTTAGTTGAAGACAGAGAGGGTGAGGAGATGGTTAAAGGTGTTGCAAAGATTGCAAAAGTATGTAAAATTGCTGTGCCTTCATGTGGTAGATTACTGACAGAGAAGAAAGCAAGCTTACTGGTACAGAGTAGCAATGCTATTCAGCAGGAAGGTTGGGTTGAGGAAGAACTAAATCACAAAGGGTTAGGAATATATGTATATTATAATAATTGTTTTTGTATTTTGTGTTAGCCATTACCCTGGTAGAGGGTGGGGGTTTTGTATTGAGTTTCACTGAGTCTCTTTGCTTTTGCAATAATTGTAACGTAACTGTCTTTCCAGCACTGACATGGTTAAAATGTCATGCTTGCAGCCCCCCCTACCTCTTGTTTCTCTCCCTCTCTCCTCCTACCCCTCCCTTTTTGCCTTCTGTGAGACAAGGGAGGGAGGAGGAGGGGGGGGGCGTGGTTGCGACTCAGTGCGATTCAGATTTGTGTTTCGTAGAGTTATTACTGATAAGACTTAGCAATGGAATTTTTGCTAGAAAATATTCTAATTGTGTATTTTGCTACTTACATAGGAGTGATGTGTCGTATGGGAGGTTTCTAGGGTTTGTGTGTTCTTGCTGCTGCCATCCGTGCGACGCCAGCAGGTTCCGTGGCGTTGTATATGTATTTGGACGTGTTGAGTGATTAATAGCTGGTGAATGATGGGGGAGGTTGGTTGCATCCCATGAGTTTATTTATTTATTTATTTATTTATTTGCACCATGTTATTTCAAAGCTTCACGGGCTGTTAAATGTATAATGCTTTCATTTGCCAGCTGAAATGCCCTAAAAGAAAATGGCCCCTAGAACAAAAGAAGGTTGTCCTTAAAGAGACACGTCAGTCCTGGCTCCTGCCCTCACTCTGCCCTTAGTGAAGTCATATCCGCCCATATATCGTGTCAATTCTGGCCATCCAAGGCTGACGAGATCTACGTCTACCACGCTCATCCTATCCTAAGACATGCTGTCTTCCTTAATTCCCATATATTATGAACAAAAAGTTACAATTACTAAAATTATCCTACTATTAGTTTCCCTATATCAGGAAAAGTGTCTGTGAACAAGTGTGTTTGAACTTTGTATAAAAAAAAAAAACAAACAAAAAAAATTGATAACATGCTGGAAGAGGGGTTATCTTAAAGAACATTTACTAAAAGAAGTTTCTAATAAACAAAGATTTCTTGACCAGTTAACATTATAAGCATAACTATTAACAAATGAATAAGCCAAGTTTAAAGACTGACTAACATAATTTTTGTTGTAAGCCCAGATATTTTATTATTGCATATGCATAGGAATTGAGACTTTGGGCATTATAGTATATTAATTCTAGATCTGTTACTAGCAGCAAGTGCTTAGCCTTATGCCTATCCCACGCATGCTTAAAACACTTCTACTGAGTTAACCTCTACCACTACAGTTGGAAGGCTATTCCATGCATCCACTACCCTCTCAGTAATGTAATGCTTCCTGATATTATTTTTAAACCTTGGTCCCTCTATTTTTGAGACTATGTCCTCTTGTTATGGTAGTTTTCCTTCTTTTAAATATAGTCTCCACTTTTACTGTGTTGTTTCCCTTTATGTATTTAAAATGCTTTTATCATATTTCCCCTGTCTCGTCTTTTCACCAAGCTATACCTGTTAAGATCCTTTAACCTTTCCTGGTGAATTTTATCCTGCAATCCATGAACCAGTTTAGTAGCCCTTCTTTGAACTCTCTCTAAGGTATCCATATCCTTCTGCAGATATGGTCTCCAGTACTGTATCCAGTACTCTAAGTGAGGTCTCACCAGTGTTCTGTACAATGGCATGAGCATTTCCCTCTTCCTACTGCTAATACCTCTCCCTATGCAACCAAGCATTCTGCTAGCATTCCCTGCTGCTCTATTACAATGTACATTGTCATCAACAGCCAGAAACTGGAGAACAAGAAATGTGAATTAATGTATAGCCATTTATAAGCTTAACAAAATCTCCATTATCTTTTCCATTTATTTTGCAGAAGGCAATGTTATTTGTCTATTTTGTATGTTTTAAAAATACATTATCAGTGAAGAGTAGAATAAAGTTTATCCCATTTGCGAGACATAAAATTGTGATAATGTATATTTGTGATATAAGTAGGAATTACATTTTGAGATGTTAGATATAAATTAATAAAATAAAGAACGAGAGTCAGGGATAGCGTCTGTCTCCACGGGCACAAGTCTGGTGTGGGAGATGTGGTGGGCTAGCCGCTGCGGGACACCCACGGAGTGAAACGTTCGAGGCTTGTGGAGACAAGATGAGCATGTTAGCCTTTTATTATTTTTCTCTAGGGAAAGCATAGGGCCAGTTAACAGTTGTTGTACATGGGCTATTTGCAGCCTCCATTGCATTTCTACCTAGTCTTGATTTCTGATGTATCCTCCATTGCTACATCACCTGTCTGCTCCCTTACCTGCCCACCCCCGCTTATTCCTCCCACCGATCCCTCCCCTTCATCTACAGTCCCCCACTTTCTCCTACTACCCCTCCCTCTACTCCACCTTCTCCTCTACTCCTCCTACTCCTTCCTCCTCTTCCTACCCCTCCCTCTATTTCTCCTTCTCCTCCTCTTACTCCTCCCTCTACTTCACTTTCTCCTTCTACTCCACCTTCTCCTCTCTCCTCCTACTTCTCCTCTATTCCTCCTTCTCCTCCTCCTACTCCTCCCTCTACTCCACTTTCTCCTTCTACTCCACCTTCTCCTCTCTCCTCCTACTTCTCCTCTATTCCTCCTTCTCCTCCTCCTACTCCTTCCTCTACTCCACCTTCTCCTCCTCCTACTCCACCTTCTTCCCTCTCACTCTATCCACTACTCATTCTTCCATCTCCCCACCACCATATCTATATCCTTTATATGCTTCCTCCCTTCTTATTCCTTACCAATTTCCTCCACCCATAGACAACTCTGCCTCTACCTGACAACATTATATTTTTGAAGGAAAGTTGCTCTGGCCACTCTTCCGCCACTTCCCAGGGGGGAATACCACACTAACGAAAAATTATTCAGACATGAAAGAACTGTTTTGGGCACTCTCAAGGAAATAGTGCGGTCCTGACCCAGATTAACATGAACAATCAATTCACAACTCTCTACAGAGGGGGGTCAGCAAGAGAACTGTAAATAGAAAGACAAATACCCCCCAATCTCACACAGAAATAGGTGAGGAAACCTCTTCTACTGCTCCTCATGGTTGCTTTGAACAGATGAAAGAAGAAACAAGACACCTTTCAACAGAGCATGCAGTAGCTTTACCAGATCCTGACTCCACTCTGTTTGCGGATAATGAGGAAAGGTACCATACTGGATTTGCTGTTGCTACAGAAGATCAGGTACGTCAAGCATCTTCACTTTCCTCACTCACATCTGCTCAAGACGCTGAACTGACAGCCTTCTCAGTGGCATACAAAATGCCTGAAGGAAGACATGCCAATATCTACACTGACTCAAGATATGCCCTGGGTGCAGCACATTATTTTGGATCAATCTGGAAGATAAGAAGCACCACTCAGCTGACTAAAATCTGCCAACCAAGCCACAAGTGCACCAAGGGAAGTGGACAGAAGGATGTCCGCTAAAGAAACTTCTATACTCACCATGTAGATCCTACCTACAGATCTCAAGCTTCTGAAAGAATGACAAAGCAGCTGCTGACCCTGAAGAAATACAAAGCTGTAAAAACAGAAAGGGGCAACCCTTGAAGACGGGCTGTACTCCAACACTCTCAAGCTCTGTATACCCAAAAACATGTACTGGGCAGTGAGCCCATGGAACTTTATACCTATCCAAGACCCTCATGAACTCTTTGATCTCTAAATACTCCTAAGCACCTAGCTAACTCTCAATATCCCTTTCAAGAATCCAGGTGACAAAGAGCTACTGGGTCAAATATGCACTAGTTATAATAGACATTTTGTCAGGATGGCCAGAAGCCTAGCCGGTCATCAATGTGACAACCAAGACCATATACCCAATAGTGCATTGTGAAAGTTGCAGAGATCACTCAGTGGATTCATTGTTCCAGATTCAAGACTCTCTCTCTCTCTGCAACATGAGAAGTAACATTTGTTGATTTTGACACACTTTTGACTCTAAAGGAAAAAAGATACCAACAAGTAGGTGTTTGATGGCCATAATAATGCCTGACCACCTGCCATCGATGGAAAGCCAAGGACCCCAAAAGGAGACCTCGTGAAGCTAAAGAGATCCAAACGCCAAGCTCCCTCAGGATTATTTGCCCATCCTGAGTTTGTGGTGATATTAATATTGACTAAATGATCCGAATCCACCTACGCTGATGTAGCGTGGGACAGGTTTAATACTACAATGCATAAGCAAATGCGCCCTAGCCAAGGTTATTATGTCCATACACATAATACATGACAAGGTACTCTTGACACACCACATTCATGCTTCAGAACATAAAGAGGAGCACCCCTCTAAAGGGAAAGTTTGACACATATATATATATATTGATGCCATAGGTGTGCCAAGGGGGGTACCAGATGATTTTGCAGTAAAAGGAAAGTTTGAGTCCATTTTTCCCAACCGTCACTGCTAATAATAATAATAATATTTTGATTTGCATTTATTATATCTATTGCAACCAACAACGTTTACCTGTCACCATGACTTGTTGTGCCTATATTCCAGATAACACAGGTCCATATGGTAATGTAAGCTTGTCTATTTATGATGTCCCTCTGAAGAACTAAGAAGACTTTAAGAACCGTTACTTCATAGGGTTTTGTGCCTTTGGGCTAACCTGTCCTCTGAAACTAACCAATAAAGTTTTTATCTCTTAGAATTTAACATTTCATAGGGGGGACTGATGTAGAATTATTAAAAAATCTTTATTGTACTTGTATTGAATTATTGCACTAACTCCATTTTAACCTGATGCTGTGACAAATCCTCCATTTTGTCCTCATAACCTGACTTCTCCATATGAAAACTACATTACATGACAGAATTTCTCAGCACATCTAGCACAATAGACAAAGACTGTATTCTCCATAAAGATATGACTAACCCAGGAACTGCTGAATTTCCCCTAACTCGCAACATAGTATAATTTAAAGGCCATGAGAACACAGTAGTAATGAAATGTTCTATTCATAAGAGACCTTGCACCTGACCACGAGATCTGACATCACCGACCGTGTAAAATGACGCTCAAGACCCCCTTGTCCCCACCCGTGTCCAAAATAATACCACCTCTTGGTGGGTGGACACGAAGCTAACCACTTAGTTTTTGATCCAATTAATAATATTGATGGGTGGACACTAATATAGTCACATAACATTTAATCCAATTAATGATGTTTATTTGTTATTATCTGATATTCAATGATGATGTCATTTTGCCTTTAAAAAGGTCTGCATAACTGTTTTCCAACTAGATGGCATTAAATTTTCTGAAGTGCTTTTAACCTGAACTCCATGTGTCAGTGTGAGCTTACTTCTGCGTATTTAATCATTTTAATCATCTCAGATCTGGACAGGAACAGATAGACATTTAAACATATTTGTTTATTTCTAAATTAATCTACATCATAGGTATAACTCAGGTCCCATCGTCATATACTGGTATATCGTTAGTCCTGTTTAGGGACATTTTAATTGTTACCTGGGAGATCTATACGTTATTATGTTCACAATTTCCCCACACCTTTACCTCTTGGTCTATTTACATGACCCCTGTATTGAGAGTGTGGAGTCATCCTCCTTTAAGTCATACTATCGGCATTACTAATATCCTCAATTCTAGGGGCCATGTTTATGACAAAATTAATTTAGTTTTTGTTTAACACACCTGTATACTGACTTATTACTTACCTTATTTTGTTTGTATACTTTGCAGCATTAAAAATAATAATCACTAATTTTGTTATCTGTATTTACTAATATTCCCACTTCTAGGGCCTATACTTATGACAGGATGAAGTTAGTCTTTGTCTAACATAAATGTGTATATTCATGTATTATATATTTCTTTTTGATTCGTTTGCATACCTTGCAGAATTAATAATGATTTCAGTAACTTTGTTATTTGTATCTTTATTATCAATTGTATATTTACAATGGATTGGTAATTTTGAATCAAGTTTCATAATTAATTAATCATGACCACTTTAAGAGAGGGTATATATATCCGGTCCTTTGATAGTAGAACTTTGTCTTGAGAAAGTCCTCTAGTAAGGACGAAACGCGTAGACGTTCTTCTATCCGATACTCTGTGCTGTACTTCCAATCCGGTCCTTCATTTACGGTCCGGTGGTGACTTGTGGTAGCTGTCGTGACTGGATCGGTATTCTCTGCACAGCTCATGTCTAGGGGTTGGCGTGCTCCCATCACCTTACCCGAAGGTTGGGCGAACAGGGTAAATTGCTCTGGCTGACACCCAGAGTATATTTATATTTTTTACTCGGGGATATCCCCATTGCAACCCCCTTAGCCCATACCAGGCGGTTTGTTCAGTTTATGAGCTCCCCCCGGCAGGGATAGTGTATGGGTATTGTTTTTAACTCCTATCATTGTTTTATATGTGCACATTTTTTCCAGTGGCCATTCCATCAGTGTAAGGGGCCCCACACTGTGTTTAATTTTTAGACATCTGCTCTGGACATTTGTTGCTTTTTTATTTAGACAATATATTTTATTGTTGTAATATTGATTTGATGTTATTATTCTCTTTCATGTTCAATAAATGATGTTTTATATATTTGGCACAGAACAATATTGATACTTACTAATTTATATTAACCCTGTGTTGCTACCAGGTCTAGTTTTGCTTCCCTTTATTACTGCTGTATAGGGGTACAGTGTTTTAGTGGTCATTACTTTATATTTGAAGCGCCCACATACCATTTTTATTTTTTTTAATACTTATTGCCAAAACCGTCTGGTCCAGGAGTTTTAAAATTGGCCAATTTATTTGTTATTTCCATTACTTCCTCTCTTGTGATATCTTTATTTAATATCTTTAGTTGTTCTGGGGATATTTTTGGTAACTCAAGATCTTTTATATAATTATCAACTAATTCGTCCGTGGCACTACAAGGCAAATTGTAAAGAGACTTGTAGAATTGGTTGTAGGCTTCCCCTATTTCATTTGTTGCGCTGCATGTTTTGCCTTCATATATAATTTTATCAATGCGATTATCTGCTAGTTTTTTTTTTATTGGTTTGGTAATATTTTATCTGCTTTATTTTGTCGATAGTAATATTTAACTTTTAATTTGGTAATTTTTTTATCTATATTTTCTGTTATTTTGTTTTTGATAGCCTGTTTTAATTTTGGCTAATGTTAATTGCCCTTCTTTATCTGGATTTGTTTTATATTCTTTAGAAACTTTGAATAATTGAATATATAAGTTAGATAACCCTGTTCCTTCTTTTTTTTTTGCTTCTTCTTTTTAATATTTATACAATAACCTCTTATAGTCGCCTTGTATGTACACCAGGTATAAAGGGACACTATAGTCACCTGAACAACTTTAGCTTAATTAAGCAGTTTTGGTGTATAGAACATGCCCCTGCAGCCTCACTGCTCAATCCTCTGCCATTTAGGAGTTAAAACCCTTTGTTTATGAACCCTAGTCACACCTCCCTGCATGTGACTTGCACAGCCTTCCATAAACACTTCCTGTAAAGAGAGCCCTATTTAGGCTTTCTTTATTGCAAGTTCTATTTAATTTAATGTTCTTATCCCCTGCTATGTTAATAACTTGCTAGACCCTGCAAGAGCCCCCTGTATGTGATTAAAGTTCAATTTAGAGATTGAGATACAATTATTTAAGGTAAATTACATATGTTTGAAAGTGAAACCAGTTTTTTTTTCATGCATGCTCTGTCAATCATAGCCAGGGGAGATGTGTCTAGGGCTGCATAAGCAGAAACAAAGTGATTTAACTCCTAAATGACAGTGAATTAAGCAGTGAAATTGCAGGGGAATGATCTATACACTAAAACTGCTTTATTTTGCTAAAGTAATTTAGGTGACTATAGTGTTCCTTTAAGTCTGAGGTGTCCTCCGGGCTATTTTCTTCAAAAAAATGCATTGACAATTCTTTCAATATCTCCTGATTTTCATTGCTATATAGAACTGAGTCATCTAATTTACCGCTTTTTCTACTACTTTTGGGTCTCCCAAAAAGAAATATATTCTTGAATATGAATTATGGGGCCATGAATAGAAAGTGTATTCTTTAGCCAGGGATTACGGACCCTCCAGATATCATATAAGTTTTTTTTTTTTTATAATGTTATGGAAAGTTCTCGCATATTTTGTAAATTTTTTTATCCGGAATTGTATTACTATTACTGTATTTATCTAATGCCGTGTCCAGAACGCAATTAAAATCTCCTCCTATAATCACATACCCCATGAAGACTTTTTCGACTCGCTCTAAAATTTGGGAAAACAGTCCCATCGGGTTAGAATTGGGCAGGTATACGTTCGCTAAAGTGTATAATTCCCCATTTATTACACATTGTCAGTATTATGAACCTACCCTCAGTGTCAATGTCTTGGTGTTTTATTTCTACTTGTAGTGACTTCACGAAACAAATAGCCACTCCAGCTTTCTTTTCATCTCTCTTTGAGGAAATTAATATTAATGGAAAGTTTTCACTAAACCATCTAGTACTATGCCATGAAGTCCAATGAGTCTCTTGTATCATGACCACTTGTATTTTTTCTATTGCTAAGTAATCATTAAAGGCCCATCTTTTATGTGGAAGGTTTAAACCTTGATTATTAATTGAGGCAAATGTAACCATACCCAAATCTAAACCCTGTAATCAAGCTTGACAATTCCTCTCGACTGTCATCCCAATTTATGTTTGCCACTACCACTGTACATTCCATTCTAATACTCCATTTACACACATTCATGCTGCCTTCTTTTGTATTGGTCTCTGAAACTTAGAGACCTTCACTCATACATTAATTAGATGCCTATCTCTAGGCTATCACTAAGTTCTACTTAACTTATGGGCAGGGTACATTGATCAATGTGGCGGCGAGGTAAGAACAGTAACTAGCTTATTTACGATTTCTAAATCCTTCCTTATCACTTTTTTTTAATAAATTCTTTATTTTGTAGTGCATGAAGGTATAACAGTGCATATGTGGTACCCCGACGGCATTCCACACACTTTTCAATGACATTTATAACATTGGGGTATATAGGTAAACTTGCACATTTTTTTATTATTATGAGAGGTCAGCTTTATGATCAGTAGCTTAGAGGAGTGTTCAACGCTTGAGACAAGAGAGAGTTAGGTAAAGTTATGCATCAAGATTGTCAAACAGTGGCAAACAGTGGGTCCCTGAGACCTGTTTAGATTTGTAACTGTGCATTTTTAAGTGGTTTGGGAATTACCAAGGTCAACAGGTGAGGTACAAGATGCTGGCAAAACATACTGCGAGAAAACTGACAAAATATACGGAACTGGCAGGCTATACATGTTATCTAGTGGATGCATATTTGAGCAAGATTACAGGTTCGAAATATATTATTTGTGCAGCACTATGCCATGTTGCTTGCACTGTGAAACGATTAAAACAAAAAGTGACAATTAAGTAAGCAGGCTAAACTTGCGTGTGTCTAGTGTGGGGCATGGTATTGCAATAAAGTCCCCTGGGGTTACACTGGAAGGAGTCCCTCTTTGGCCGGATCAGGTTTACTATGATCATTTCCCTCAGTGCAGTGCCATGTGGCCTATTTGGTCTCCCGGTCACGGAACTCGGCTTGCAGTGCATCCTAGTTGGTTCACCCGATGCCTCGTTGGTGGAGAGTCATATCCTGCTTTGGATGCCCGTGGATCTCCCCTTGGATGCGGTAGGTAATCGGGAGTGGGTGGGGGCGGTTGGTACCTTGGTGCCCGCGGGGGTCTTCTCTGTGGCCGCGGGTGCCCGGAGCGGGCCCTTGCTTGATTTCTGCAGTCTCTTTCGAGGGGTTGTTCTGTACGGGTGAGGTACACGCTTTCTTTTCCGACGCCATTTTTTGTTGAATACGTTTGCCGCCATTTTGCACGCTGCTCAGGATCTCATCCCCAGTGTGGTGGTATTTCTTTGCCGTAGGTTCACCACTGTTGCATGGGTCTTGAGGCTTGGGCCGGGATAACCCCCACGGGCCCCAGGGGGGGGAGACGGGGCCTGCTCCATGACCCTGAGGGGGTCTGGTGTGATTCAGTCGGGCGGGATAGCGGGCAGCGGCCGTCTACCCCGCTCACCGCCTAAGTAGGCCTCATCCTGTGCGGACGACATGAGTCATTCTGGAGGACTAAAACACGGAGTGCAAGCCTCACCCCAGGTCCAGTGCCCCTTCATCTATCGGACCGCGTTCTCTGGTCGTTAGGAGGGTACCAGTTTAGCTTTTACTTGTTGAAATTTCGCTCGATTGCAGGAGCTGTTGTTTCTTGCGGCTGGTTTGCATGGCGGGCAGGCCCTGCCCCCCCCCCTCCTTATCACTTTTAACATTTTTCCACTTATTACTATTCATGTTGCGCTGAGATTCCTACATATTTAGTCTCTTTTCTTCTCTGTAGTATTTTTAATACTTCCTCTTTCTAATAAAATATTTCTATCAGAAAAGATAATGGTCAGATGGTTTTCGCTTATTTACACTAGAAAGAGAGAGAGTGGAGAGAGAGAGAGAAAAAAATAATAATATTATTGATCCAACTCTGGACACGACACTCCCACTCGCCACCCATAGGGCAACGACCCTAAAAACAAGCTGCTCATGCATGAATCAGCTCCTTCTGGAGTTTGGCCTTTATGATATTTGGCGTACCCTAAACACTGCAGAAAGAGCGTATTCCTCACTCGCGTGTAGCTCTAATCTTACCCACAGGGAACTACCTACCGCACGTTCACTAATTCTCCATTTTAGACATACTTTGGTCAGACCATGCACCAATCCTATTGACGGTCCCAGACTCTTACAAAGGCAGGGGCTCCTGGCGACTGAACAACTCTATGCTGCACGACCAGACCCTTATCACACACATGAACCAAGAACTAACACACTATTTCAACACAAATAACAACCCAGACATGGCCTCAACCACCATATGGCAGGCATGTAAACCTGTCATGTGGGGCCTACTGATTAGTAAAGCAGCACACATCAGAAAACACTCCCACGCACAGTTAATGTCGCTGTTAAGACACTTCCACGACAAAACAAACACCTATTATCTTACTAACACAGCCTCCCTCCTGATGGACATACAGACCATTATAAAACGGATTAACGAGCTAAAATTGCAAAAAACGGCCTACATTGTGCAAGAATTCAAAATGAAGCACTACTCCCAAAGCAATAAAGCCATCAGGTTATTGGCAAACATGTCATAAGTCATAAACAAGCACAGTCTAAAATACCGCACATTCTCGCTAGAGACAAAACACTTGAAACCGCAAGACATAAATAATGAACTCGCATTATTCTATAGCACCCTGTATAATCTAAAAAATGACACCTCTATACACCAACCCACTAGCTCAGACATAGCCCAGTCTCACTACCGACCAGAGAAACACCATCTCCCAAACAATCACTGCCGATGAAATACATTTGGCAATTACAAACCTACCACCAGACAAAACACCGGGCCCTGACGGATTCTCCCCACTTACAAAAAAAATTTGCACATATAACTGAATCGGGAACCATGCCACCAGAAATGCTCTTGGCTCATGTGGCTGCCCTCCCCAAGCAGGGGAAAATCCCAAACCAGGGACAAAACGTACGCGCTATATCACTCAATACCGACATAAAACTGTTAGCATAAATATGCTCCAACAGACTAGCCTCCATTCTACCATCAATAATACACAAAGACCAAGTAGGTTTTATTAACGGAAGGCAGGGTGCCGATGGTACAAAAAAGGTCCTTAACCTACTCTATAGCCTACAAAAATAAAATAAGGGAATCATTAGACGTAGAGAAGGCTTTTGACCACCTGAACTGGAGCTTCCTGGAAGCAGTTCTGAACAAATTTTGTTTCCCTAGCAAATTTTTAAACACCTTAAGAGCCTTATACAGCGTACCGATGGCCAAAGTTACCAATGCTGGCTTCCTCTCAGACCCTTTCTCCATCACAAATGGCACGTGCCAAGGATACCCCCTATTCCCTCTCCTTTATGTAATAGCGCTAGAACCCCTCACATCACTGATTAGAAACAGCCCACATATCTCAGGTATCAAACTACACCAATAGGAAAACAAACTAATGCTCTTCGTAGACGATGTTCTGCTTACATTAAGAGACCTTGAAAAGTCGTTACCACATTTTCACTCTATCTTAGACTCCTACTGCAAAAGTTCCCACTATAAATTACATGTATCCAAGACCCAAGCATTATGTACGGGTATTCCCTTAGACACCTTACAAATATTGAAACGAACATAAAATCTACGACTGGCGAACAAACCACCTTTTTAGGAATCGCATTCCCAAAGACGCTCGCCGACCTCTTTCAGGCTAATTATGGCAAACTCTTGGGGTAAATTAAACAATTACTGCAGGTTTGGAAACCCATGTTCATCTCGTGGACCGGGCGCATTACAGCCACAAAAATGATAATACTTCCAAAACTGCAATACATGTTCCAATCCCTACCAATAAAGGTCCCCCCAAATACTTCAACACACTGCAACACTGGGTATCTAAATTTGTGTGGAATGGGAAACGACCCCGCATAGATCTCAAAATTATGCATTGCCCCACCTGAGATGGAGGTATGAGCCTCCCTAATTTCAAATGGTACTACCATGCAGCTATTCTCAGTAGCATCCTCCAGGCCAGTGCTTCCACACAAGAACCACAATGGAAGCAGATAAAGTCTGGCTGGGCACACAACAGTTAACTGGATGTTCTGGCATGGCTCCCACCCCCGAGTATGCCACGCAGAACAAATTGCTTACAAACTACCCCCCTAACGCTATCCATATGGGATAGCTACTCTAAACGATTGGCAACACAAAGACCTATATCCCTGGCTATGCCCCTCAGGGCGATACCAAGACTGATCCCAGACTTTAACCACAGAATGTGGGAGAGGCATGGGTTTTACTTTCTCCATCAACTATACACTAATCGCACTATCATGACCTTCGCTGAGCTCCAACAAAACCACAAACTCCCCACTATAGCGCACTACTCATACTTACAACTGAGCTCATGGATCAATTTTTTTACTTATTTACTGTTCTCGCTGTAAGTGGGCAAGAGTTCACAGACTTTAAACGCATGTATATAGGTGTTAAATCTCCCAAAAAACGTATATCCACAATTTATGCAGCCATACCTCCAAAACTAAAACTCAAAGAACAACGCTTTTTCATTCGACCATTTGAACCACGAAACGGCTTAAACCCAGACATTTACAGCTCTTGGAATACCCCCCAAAGAGTCATGGGGAAGAAACACAGAAAGCTGGCCCATGCGGAGGGACAGAGTCACCCAGACATCCGACTCTCCTTCAACAGGCCATCGCAGCAGGCCCGGACAAATATGGCGCCTACTGAGCCACGCGGCTCTAGCGACTCCGAGCTGTCGCTGGAAGACGAGACAGCACAAGCGCCTCGAACACACAGCGGTGTATACCAGCGGGCTGATTCGGATTCCGACAGGTCCCCATCAACCAAAGGGGACATAAAAAATCTCCTGCGGGACTTGCGAGAGGTCTGGAAGGCGGACTTGGCTGGGGTACAAGAGGAGATAGGAGGCCTGAACCGCCGCATGGGAGTGATTGAAGCCGGAGAAGAGGACAGGGGAAAGAGGCTGGACGACACCGACTCCCGGGTCAAAGCCCTCACCCAACAGGTGCAACACCTATCGAGAGCAGTGACCTCTCTAGAGGCAAGGCACCGAAGAAAGAACTTCAGGATCCGCGGTGCCCCAGAGTCAGTAGGCCAGGAAGCCCTGCTCAACTTTGCCCATGAAGTCCTGCAAGCACTTGGAGTCCAGGTAGGCGGCGAGCGGCCACCACTGGTATCGGCCTTCAGGGTCCGGAAGGTGCCTACAGCACCCGCAGATGCACCTCGGGACATTATCGTTGTCACAAGAGACATCTCAATAAAAACGGCTGTTATGGCACGGTCCAGACAACTGTCCAATATAGTAATTGCAAACGCCAAGTTATTGATTTTTGACGACTTCGCAGTGCTCCTTGAACGGCGCAAGTTTGCTCACATCACCAGGATTTTACGAGACCAAGGTATCAAGTACCGGTGGGGGTTGTCGGGGACATTAGTGGTGCCGAGAGGAGAAGCGATACACACACTGTCGCCCTCGGGTTTCTAGAGAAACTTAATATACTGGGGCCGACCCCCTCAGAGCAGCAAACGGCAGAGGCCCGGACGGCCATGAACCTTACTACGAGAGGGAAACGCGGAACCAAGCCCACCGGAGACACACAGCTCATGGGGCGGCTGGATCCCCCATAGGAACCCCTGCTTTAACTGTGCCCCGGCTACGCCACCACCCAAGATGGGTACACCGGGACTACCGTATGAACTCACCACCAGAACTATGTGCCCGAAAGGCATTACTCTACTCACAATCTCTGCTCAATAGTATATATGCCATATTGTCTTGTAAATATTTTATTTTATTTTTATTTTTTTCTTCTATGTCTAACCTTTAGTTAATCGCATCCTAAGAATCAGCTGCAGACTGCAGGTCACCGGGGTCGCGGAGACACCCAGTATTATTCTCACATACCGCCACGCGGGTAGGGCAGATTGGAAAGCCGCAACAGGGGGGCCACATGGCGGCCGACACTAACGAAACCATAGACTCCAGCAGCACCACCACAGGCACAAACAGACCCCATTTTAAGAGCCAACTTACACCACTTGCGACACCTACACGTGTGGTAGTATCCCAAACACAATCACCACCCCACAACGCATCTGACGAAAACCCACACAGGGAACTCACGAGCTAATGGGTCGGTCCTACAAGACTGCCTGGGAGAGCGCAAGGGGGCCCCGTGGTGACCGTTTTATAATATTGGTTTTACTCTATGTTAGATTACCTAAAGTTATTTTATGTTTAATTTAATATATTACCCACGAGACACAATAGGTTTACTGAACACTTACCTCAGACTTGCTATCTGGGAGGTGGCGTCTGGGTTAACCAAGCACCCAGATAATACGCCCTATAGAGCTGCATTACAGTAAACCAGCTCAGGATCTTGCTGGTAATGTGTTAGGTAAGGTTCAGGCCTTTAACCCTGGTGGACAACAATCAGGGGAGCGTAGCTGGCCTACATGTCCCTCCTCCATTACTTCTGCAGTTTCATATTCACTAGACCTGATGATCATTATGCAGGAATCTCTTGGATCATTCTGATTGAAAATGTGCATTGGACCCTAGGTGGAGTCAGCAACTCCTCATGTTTAGCTTATGTCCCCGATTAAGTTATTATTTTAATGGCAAATTATATAATCTGTGTTTTACTCATCATAGCAAATGTCTCATGATTACTGATATAACCCTTTTACTCGTATCGTACTTCCATACTTTTATAACCTGTCTCATAGCAAAATGTGCAATTGTATACTGTCATAACCTTGTTTGATTACACCACCCCGCCTGTGCCTGCTGTCGTAGCACCACGGGACTGCTTGTTAACTCTATTGCACCAAAATAAAGAATAAAAAAAAAAAAAGAATTAAAAAAAAAAAAAACAACGCTTTGTCAAAGCGTGGGAAAACGAACTAAATAAGTCACTCCCTGAACAAACATAGGAACACATGCTCACAATCCCCAAAACATTCATGCTATGTTCCAGACACCTAGAACTAGCCAAAAAATTAAGCTACAGGTGGTATTTAACACCGACCCGCCTCAATCACATCTGCTCAACCAAATCCACACAATGTTGGAGATGCACATCGGGCACTGGGACAATGTCGCACATCTGGTGGAGCTGCCCAAGGCGTAATAGATTCTGGAAAGCGATAGCAAAAGTGATAAAGGATAATATGAATATACAATTATCCTACCTGATAGAAAGTTTTATACGATTCAACTTCCCACCTACAATACCCATAACGGACCAATATTTAATGTTCCATATCCTAATAGAAGCTCTCTCATAGCTACACCATTGGGCTACACCACAAGTCCCTGCCATAGAAATGTGCCTGTAACATATAAACCAAACAAGCCTACACAAGCTAATGTTTAAGAAAGAAAATACACCACCAAAGTGCAAACACTCCAATTACCGACACAACTGGGAGATTGCTTGGGAGAAATGGGACAGGTTCACAAAGAACCGCGCAAAATCACACAGCCCAAAACAGGTGCTGGGTCCGACCACTCTGCCCATACCAATCTAGCCCAGAAGAGGCCGGTATCCATAGAAGTGACATGTACTGTATGCGTATGCGATACTACTGTAAATGGGTAACATATGGCAATTAACTCCCACACTATTCCTTGGCAAAGGTAAACGACACCAAGGCAGGAAAGAAAATAAGAAATGATAGGATGGCACCGTCGAGGAATTCACAGTACTCGACAGTGGTAGCTTTGCCTTTTGTCATGTTTTGCCAGGTTGAGTCTTTATCAGAATATTAAGTACTACTTTATGACATCTTTTGACTGCGTTGGAATTTCAATAAAATATTTTATTGTCTTTAACATTTATGAGCATTTTATAAAATGCTCAAAACAATTTGATGACAAAACTACTTTAATATGTATACAATGATACCACACTGAAACCACTGACACTCTATCTGACCTTCAGGGGACTTGTGAGGATAAACAGGCCAGAATGGCAGCCTTGGAAGATAGCAGTTGCCGTAAACACATTTAGGTCAGAGGCATTCCTGATTCCATTACTGTGGCTAACTTGCCAGCTTATATCAACCCTTTGTTCACTGCCATGCTGTTGTGCAAATCTACAGCCTCCATTCCAGTGGATGGGCTCTTTAGGGTGTCCAACTCCTGGAGCACCCCCTCCCAACGTGGGGCGCCAAATGTTTTAGATCAAACCAAGTGTTTGCTTAAGTATCTGCCCCCGTCCAGATTGCTTAAAATAGAACACATGCATGCTGAAGTAAATTACACTGAGACACAGGTTTCAAGTTAATGAAAAACTTTGGAATGTTTAATCAGGGGGGCGGCAGGCCCCTTATAAAGCAGAAAATACATGATAAGCAAAATGCAAGATAACAGAGATAACAGAGATACATCTTTAATTGGTCAAGTTATTATTATTATTATTATTATAGCAATTTACATAGCGCCAACAGATTCCGTAGCGCTTTACAATATTATGAGAAGGGATTTAACTATAGATAGGACAATTACAAATAAACTTACAGGAACAATAGGTTGAAGAGGACCCTGCTCGATTACAAATAAACTTACAGGAACAATAGGTTGAAGAGGACCCTGCTCGATCGAGCTTACATTCTATAGGAGGTGGGTGTAAAACACATTAGGACAGGAATTTGCAATCAAATAAGGTGGACTGCCCTTTAGGAGAGGGCAAGAGACAGGTATGTGAGGTAAGGGTTAGTCTTGGAGGCCATATGCTTTCCTAAAGAGATGGGTTTTAAGGCACTTCTTAAAAGATGCAAGACTAGGGGAGAGTCTGATGGCGGTAGGCAGGTTATTCCATAGGAAGGGAGCCGCCCGCGAGAAGTCCTGCAAGCGCGAGTTGGCCGTACGAGTGCGGACAACGGACAGGAGGTGGTCATGGGCAGAGCGGAGAGACCGAGAAGGGACATACCTATGGATCTGTGAGGAGATATAAGAGGGGCTAGAGTTGTTCAGTGCTTTATAGGTGTGAGTTAGTACCTTGAATTGACTCCTATAGCATACAGGAAGCCAATGTAAGGACTGGCAGAGGGGAGAGGTGTGAGAGAAACAACTAGAGAGGAAAATCAGTCTAGCAGCAGCGTTCATTACGGACTGTAGGGGTGCAGTACAGCTTTTGGGAAGACCAATCAGGAGAGGGTTACAGTAATCCATGCGGGAGATTACCAGAGCATGGACAAGCTCCTTGGTAGTATCTGGTGCAAGAAAGGGGCGGATGCGGGCTATGTTTTTAAGATGGAATCTACAGGATTTGGCAACATGCTGGATGTGAGGCTCAAAGGTGAGACCAGAGTCAAGTATGACGCCAAGACAGCGCGCTTGCAAGGATGGACTGATGTTGGTACCACAAACTTGAAGGGAGAGTGAAAGAGGAGGATCAGTATTAGGAGGAGGAAAGACAAGGAGCTCAGTTTTTGAGAGATTGAGTTTCAGAAAGCGGGAGGACATCCAGTCAGAGATGGAAGAAAGGCAAGCAGTGACACGTTGCAGGACGGCAGGGGAGAGGTCCGGGGAGGAGAGATATAGCTGGGTGTCATCAGCGTACAGGTGGTAGTGGAATCCAAAAGAGGTAATAAGTTTGCCAAGAGAGGCAGTATAAAGAGAAAATAGAAGGGGACCAAGGACGGAGCCTTGGGGAACTCCAACCGAGACAGGGCGAGGGGAGGAGGTATCATTAGAAAAGGAGACACTGAATGAGCGTTGGGAGAGATAAGAGGAAAACCACGAGAGGACAGAGTCACAGAGACCAAGCGATTGAAGAGTTTGAAGAAGGAGAGCATGATCAACGGTGTCAAAGGCCGCTGAGAGGTCAAGAAGAATTAGTATGGAGTAGTGGCCTTTGGATTTAGCTGCGATTAGGTCGTTAGTGACTTTGATAAGGGCAGTCTCTGTAGAGTGGAGAGGGCGGAAGCCAGATTGAAGGGGGTCAAGGAGAGAGTTGGAATTGAGGAAATGAGACACACGGGTAAAGACAAGCCTTTCCAGAAGCTTTGAGGAAAAAGGGAGCAGGGATATGGGACGGTAGTTAGAGAGGGTGGATGAGTCGAGGGATGGTTTTTTTAGTATAGGTACTACAGTGGCATGTTTAAGGTCAGCAGGGACGATGCCAGAAGAGAGCGAGCAGTTGAAGATGTGTGTTAGAGAAGGCACGAGACAAGTGGAGAAAGATCTGATAAGGTGAGATGGGACAGGATCGAGCTGGCAAGTGGTGGGGCGAGAGGAGCAAAGAAGAGCAGCCACCTCTTGGTCAGTAGCTGGGGAGAATGTCTGAAGGGTAGGAAAAGCATGATCTATGTGTGATTGAGAAACAGAAAGGCAAGGAGGGGAGAATTCTTTCCTTAGCTGTTCAATCTTGTCAGTGAAGTAACATGCAAAGTTATCAGAAGTAAGGTTAGTTTTGGGGGTGGCCACAGCGGGGCGAAGAAGAGAATTAAAGGTGTCAAAGAGACGCCTGGGGTTGCGGGAACATGAACTAATGAGAGAGGAAAAATAGGACTGTTTGGCAAGGGCAAGGGCTGCACTGTATGAACACAATATGAATCTATAATGGAGAAAGTCTGATTGGGTACGAGACTTCCTCCAGGAGCGTTCAGCACAACGGGAGCATCTTTGCAGGTAGCGCGTTGATTTAGTATGCCATGGTTGGGGGCGGGTCCTCCTTGAGGTGTTAAGTGTCTTATCTAATGCACTTCTTCCAAAGTGTGATGTCACCATCATCTCGGGCATTTTACTCCCGATGGAGACGCCATCTTGCTACACGCGGTGGTTAGTCGATGGGAGAGGGTGCTCTAGCAGCCAATTTGAGTAAATACTGAATACGGGTATACAAAGTAAATAGACATTTTACCTACATTAATTTATATCCATAACAATACTATGCTAACTTGATATATACGGTATTTCTAGATACTAGTCCTATCTGTTATATATTGACATGATATCATACTTTCTATTGAATATTTACTGTAAATGGATTATATTATTATGGTAGGTATATTTAGTTAGTGTACCTTTAAGATCTGGATCATTCTTTTAAATTGACATCATTTGTACTGTATTTTAAAATCTAATGTCTAAATATTTTTTGCCTGCCATGTGAATTCAAAACATGCTTATTCAACTTACTGCATTAGATATGATATCTGATTTTTTCCAAGTTATGGAATATTTACCATAGATGAGCGCATTACCATGATTTTAAATAATAGGTCACTGTTCCTTTAAGACTCTGGCTGTTTAGTCGAACAGACTTTGTTTATGTAGTACTTTCAAATTAATTATTGTTGTTTAACTTATTGCATGGATATATGTATGCAGTTTAGCTTGCTGTACTAGACAGGATATTTAACCCTTTTATGCTATGGAATATCAACTACAGATGAGTGTATTACTGCATCCTTAAATCCTGATTCTATACTTGAGTAGATTCCATGTCTTGTTTTTAAATGTCACTGATACATATGTTTTAACATGTGATTGTGATCTTTAATTAACTTGATTGGTTCTGGGGTTATTTAAACACTGCTGTTATGCTGTATCCATTATGCATGATTAAGGCTCTCAGGAGCCGAATCGTCGCACTTATTTTGGTGAGGTGGTGAACCCACGAATAAATTCACCTTCTATATCCTGGAGTGCTGCCTGTGTTTTTCTTCTTTACAAGCCACAGTGTGGCTGGACCAAACTGGGATTCCACAGGTCCTATTCTCAAAGTCTGGACTGGACAACATGTAAGAAACTTCCATCCCGGGCTCCATGCTCCCTCTGACGCAAAACCCTGATTTTCTCCTAGGTGCACATTTGCGAATTCTCTCTTTTTTTGACAGAGGTCCCCTGATCTGCCTGCTAAATGTAACCACTGACTTATGCCTACTCCCCCTATCAGAACTTGATGGGGAAAAACAGATCAGCTACTGACAAACTCTCCACTTTTGGAGATATCCCCAGTAGCATATCTGTGTTGTATTGACCTCTACTGACCCATGTAGCACTTTTTTCTCCTATATTCATCACAAAATGGTAGACTGTTTATGGTCGTGCACTAACTGAAGAACAATGGTCCAAAATGTATCAATTAAAGGACCACTATAGTGCCAGGAAAACAAACTGTTTTTTCTGGCACTATAGGGTCTTTGGGTGTCCTTCACCCTCAGGGTCCCTCTCCCACCGTGCTCCCACCAGAGGGGTTAAGGGGTTCAACACTTACCTTTATCCAGCGCTGGGCTATCTCGGCGCTGGGGAAAATCTCCTCCCTCTTCCAACAGCAGCGCTGAATGCGCATGCGCGGCAAGAACCGCGCGCGCATTCAATCAGTCCATAGGCAAAGAATTTCTCAATGCTTTCCTATGGACGTCCAGCGTCTTCTCACTGTAATTTTCACAGTGAGAAGCGCGGAAGCGCCTCTAGCGGCTGTCAATGAGACAGCCACTAGAGGCTGGATTAACCCTAATGTAAACATAGCAGTTTCTCTGAAACTGCTATGTTTACAGCTGCAGGGTTAACCCTAGATGGACCTGGCACCCAGACCACTTCATTGAGCTGAAGTGGTCTGGGTGCCTATAGTGGTCGTTTAACTCACAAAGTTTCTATTATCTCCTCCATTCAAGAAACTAATTACAAGTTGCTAACCCTGTGGTTTTGCACCCCCAGCTCCTACACAAATCTAACAATGACATCCCAAACTCATGATGCTGGGGTGCAGTGGCTCCTTGTTTCATATCTGGTGGGAGTGCCATGATATTGCCTCTACTGGGAGTTGATATATTCATACATGAAATAAATTGTGGGGGATACAGTGCCACTACAACAAGATGAAATGCTGCTCGGCCACACTTTGATGCCCCTCTCCTGATACAAAAAATCCCTGGGCTGGTCCCTGTCTTCTGGAGGCAAAGTTGTTCCCCAAAACTCCATCACCAGATAGCCAATGTCGAGAGATCAGGCAAATGGAGGCCATAACAATTTCTTAACAGATCAATTACATAACAATTACATAACAGATCCGAGAAAGTCCATTCAATATGGCTTTCCAGTCTCCATGTACAAGCAAGAGAGAACCTGGACTATAACTCCCCTCCATAGTTAGAGGGTAACCTCCCCCACCCCACCCATGTTGAGCCTTTTTCTTCAACACCTCTGACCCTCTACCTCCTGAGAAGAAGCACCAGCTTGCAAAAAGACATGGTTGCATCAACTTCTAGTGTTCAATTTGCGTGAAACATTGTTTGCACCAGGTTGTACTCTTTTCATTCTAAAACACATCCGACTTAAATCATGCAATCAGCGATCTTGGTGTCTTTTTTTACATTATTTATTGGCACCCTACTGGACGCTCTGCTCGTGCGTCAGTGATGCTAAACTGAAGCAAGGGACTGGGCCTTTACATACACTTTTTTATGGTCATGTGCCCTTTTGTGTAAGCGCATCATCATTGTCGACTGTGACTTATACTGTTCCTGTAAGTGTTCCTAGCCTTGAGTTTCCAGTGACCTTGTACCAGTGCCAGCTTATTATTATTTTTTGCCATTGTTACTTATGTTTATATGTCCTCTTAGTATAGGTATGTTACTTCTTAGTTCCTACTTAGTGTTAAAGGAACATTGTAGTGTAGCTATCAAAGGGTTTAAAGAAAATGCTTTTTCACTTACCTTATTCCAGCACCAAGGTTCCTTGGTGCTGGCTCCGTCTCAGCCTCCTTCGATGTCATCACTAAGTGGAAACTAATGTGCATGTGGGTTGAGTGCCAAGCATTGAATTAATGCTTTCCTATGGGGATTTAGAAAACGCTGGACGTCCTCATGCAAAGCGTGAGGAGGATGTCCATTGTCGGTTCCCTGAGTTAAACTCCATGAAACAACAGAAAGCGCCTCTAGTGGCTATGTGGTAGGATTGTTGCCTTGTATCTTGCTGAGGATCCTAACGTAATAATATACCACTTCACTCTGCAAAAGACCAGCACCTATCCTCATATTGAGCCTGTGCTTATAACTTATAACCTCAGAACTTCATCTCTGTGCCATTCCTACAGAATGCCTCTTTCCTGGTTCATTAGACTCTCCCAATATCTATTCCAAAAAAAAATCAGTAAAACCTATCTTCTTTAAGAGAACATATCAATAATTAATCAATTAACACATCTCACTAATGCAATATCTAACAATTAAGATTTAATATTATAATAAACTCTGTAACCAACTATCTTTTTTATATTTGATATACATCTTAGTTACCCTTACCTTTTTTGTAATTTGACCCCACTGTTTTTAGAACGTAAGCTTGTTTGAGCAGAGCCCTTCTGTACCTGTACGTCTATTCTGTTTTGTTGCAAATTATTGTTTGTTAGTCCATCTATTCTACAGCGCTGCAGAATATTTGGGTCCTTCAATAATACTGATGTTAATCATTCTAAACAATTCTGTCCTAAAGTTATCTGTCCTGTTGCACGTAAATGCTCGAGGTGTTTTCTTTTGCTTTGAATTACGCCTATTCCACTAGAGGGCACTAAAAAGCTTCATAATTTGGAATTTTAAGGAGAAATTGAATGGGAAGCATAGGGAAAAAATAGCTCCTCATTACACAAAATGGGGTTGACAGGATTCTAGCATGTGACACGGACCACATTATATTTCAAATTATACATACCCTCTCTTTTAACCCCGTAAGGACCAAACTTCTGGAATAAAAGGGAATCATGACATGTCACACATGTCATGTGTCCTTAAGGGGTTAAACAGGGCATATAGGTACCAGGAGCATTGGCCAGTGTTCTCTGAAGTCCGGATAGCCTTTTATGCTTAATAGCAGTGCTGTAGGAACAGTTATAAAAGGTGAAATAGTGTTGTCCATGCTCCTCCAGTATCGGCGTGTGAGGCTAGACCAGGAAGTGGAAGGAATTACTTCCCATTTGCCCAATAACAGCCTCTCACACAGGAAATACCTTGCAGGAGGAGCAGGGATAGCACTGAGTGGTACACAAGGTATAACAGCTCCTACAGCTCATCAATCAATCAATGGAGGATGAGTACTTTGCAAATAACACTTCAAGCATGCTAATGTATTTCTCTGTGTTTGGTAATGAATAAGTGTAACTCTAAATGTGTATGCTTACGTCATGTAATATGTATTTGTATGTGAGATTGTGTGCACACGTCTAGAGATGTGTGTCAGGGGGACAATTTCTGATGGCAGCCTTGGCTGCAGTTATAAATAACAAGTAGAAAGGAGAAAAAGTTTCTCTTGCCTTTAGTGACTTATTTGGGAACTTACAAGAGGCTATTTATTTTTAGAAAAATACAAATGGAATTTGTATTTGTGAATTATAACAAACAATCTCCACCCCAGCTATTTTTGAAGTCAGCTATTTTTGGGCTAAAATTTGTGATTCCCTGAACGAGATCTGTAAAGTGTGGTTTAGCGAATAAAACCCGCATGTTTCTTACATTGTGGGCATGGGGGGATATTTTCAACAGTGCGTTTGATATTGCTTGCACACTATGTGCGTTCTCTGACCTCACAATTAAATGATGTGGTATTTAGGGTACATTCATGAAGAACACATCAAATGTAACCAACACACACTAAAAAAATAACAATAATAATAACAACAGATGGGCATGTTTTCAGGTAAAGTCACAGAGTCATAACTTAATTACTCTAAATATACACTCACAAAAATCTTAATGGCTACATAATGCTTGTACCTGATCTCTCTACCTTTACCAGCTCTGTATATATGTAAGAACCAGAAATTCAAATTGCAAACATACAGGCAGCCTATGTTATTCACAATGCAATAAAGGGATTACCCACTTTATCAGCAAAATACTGCATATCCATGACAGTTGAAAATGCTACTGAGGAAGCTCATACAAGAGTGAAACGCGTTTAGCTGGAGTTTGGACTTTTATACTTGGACTTTCTACCATTTAGCTTATATGCTTTTGAGAAGTCTTAATATTGTTTTTATTATTATTTTTTATCTCTACAATAAATCGTTATTTTTTTATATTAGTCCATATAGTCCTTTCTAGCCTCCAGGAACACTATGTGGGGAATGCTATCCCAATAAATTAGCATATTGCCAACAAACCTCAGAGCCAGGAATTCAAGGCTCTGTCTAAGGTGAGCATAACCATTACTATCTCACTATTTTGTATACACTATCTGTACAATACCACCTATGAGGTTCTCTCTCTCTGCTTGTTCCATATCTTCGGGAGAACATCGTTTGGGATAAAGGGGTGTGTTGCTGCCTCAAGAGCAAAAAGGAGTCACTTACAGAGCCAATAGCTTATAGGCTCCAACCCACGTGAGTGGTTTCAACCAATTGCTACTATTATTCATTTTTTATTTTTGTAAACCATCTGCACTATATTCTCTCTTTTTGTTGTTTTACTTTGTATGTACATTTGGACACATTGTATCACTATGTTGGAGGGGTGAGTATACCCCCTCATTATTTATATTAATATTCATTATAGCGCTCCACTCGCTGGTATATTGTTTATACCTTTTTATTCTTATATTTTGCACTTTATTGTGGATTAAAGTATTCCACTTTTTGTGTTGAGCTGCTTTTATTCAGGCACTTTAGTATATCACTCACTATCTCAGTAAAGGATAGTTATTGTTTTCTCCTAGTGAATAAAACCTGCATGTTTCTTACATTGTGGGCATAGGGGGAGATTTTCAACAGTGTGTTTGATATTGCTTGCACACTATGTGCGTTCTCTGACCTCACAATTAAACGATGTGGTATTTAGGGTACATTCATGAAGAACACATCAAATGTAACCAACACACACTAAAAAAATAACAATAATAACAACAGATGGGCATGTTTTCAGGTAAAGTCAGTGTCTCATAATTTAATTACTCTAAATATACATTCACAAAAATCTTAATGGCTACCTAATGCTTGTACCTGATCTCTCTACCTTTACCAGCTCTGTATATATGTAAGCACCAGAAATTCAAATTGCAAACATACAGGCAGCCTATGTTATTCACAATGCAATAAAGGGATTACCCACTTTATCTTCAAAATACTGCATATCCATGACAGTTGAAAATGCACTGATTTACCATTTTATCTGAGTGCACACTCCCCTCTATCAAGGTCTAACCCTGACAGATAACATCCCCATGTTTTGATGAGAAGCCCTGTTGTGTTTTGCAGTAGATCTCATCATTTTCCCTAGTCTAATGGTGGATGCACATGATCTGCCTGCATGTTGCTGCAATTCCTCGTGTGACCATCAGATGGCGCAGCTCCAGTGTGCAAGCTATTGTTTGCCTTGTGTATCGCTCAGTGTGCTTCTTGCTATCTGCACACACACTCACTCTCAAATCTCCCTCTCTTCGCCTTGTCCAGCTTCACCCCCTTTCCTGCGGTGGATTATTTAATTTTTCGAAAACAATTTTCCAGTCCTGGAAAGCCGGCCGGACCGTGCTGGAGGAGTAGTGTACCGAATGTAAGAAGCCAGGTGAGAGATATGCACAGGGTGAGCTATTGATGTCTCATGGCTAGCATGCTCCCAGTCAAGGCAACCATGGCTTAGACATGGCAGCACTCACTGGGGCCAGGCACCTGTCTGAATATGGGGACATTTATCCGGGTGTTGCAAAAAAAATAGTAAGCGGGGCGTGTGAGGTAGGTGGCCAGTGCTAATTAGGGACTGCAATATCAGTAATGGCTACTGAGTGGCTGAGCATCATGGGAGGGGTGGTCTACAGCAGCAGGAGTGTCCAAGGTGACTGCTCCATATTTGTATTCATGAACACAATTATATTGTGAGATCTAACAAAAAATCGAATTGTGTGACATTCTAGATTCACATGTACCCTGCCTATAGTATACCCAGGGGACAGTCACTGCTACTGTAAGCAGCCAGTGCTTTATATGGGCAAAATAAAGATAATTATGCTGCCATTTTTTATCAATGTGTACAGGGTGTGTTGAAAGTGCTGTGCTCTGTCATGTAGAAAGGTTAGAAAGATGTGGGTGTATTGCAGAGAGATCTGCTTAAGTTATTTCAGTTAATTGTTAAGAGCTTGGGTGTTAGTCAGGCTGCATTCTGAAAGGTGTGTGTGTGTGTGTTTATATGATATGTCTATCTGGCTGGATTCTTATAAAAAAAATATATATATATTTGTTGTTTGTTTGCTCTATGGGTTATTCACAAAAGTGTGAGGTTTGGTCATTTGAAAACCAGATTACAAAATGTGGGTGAATTTGCTAAATTAAAAAAAACAAACCAAAAAACAATGAATTGGAGAAATGATGTTTCTGTAAATCTTATAGTTCAATTTTCATTCTACCCCAATTTTCTGTTTACTGTATAAACCCCATATGTTTGCTGCTCTATGAAGCTGTTGGCATCTGAACAGAGAACTAAATCCCTGGCCAGCTACATAGCAACAGTGTATGGACATGAATAGTCGTCTTTACATTGTGAGAGAGGTCCTGACAAAGGAGCTGGACTTTTCCCTCAGGATCTGTCTGCATCACAAAGGGATCCTCACATGTCTTTGGCACCCTTTATTATGTTGCTGGGAGGTCATGTGACAGACTACTGTACACAGCACAGTTTGTCATATGGCAGAAATCCCCCTTTTTCTGCATTAGAGAAACCTATTATTGGTTCATAACAACCAGTAATACAAATATCCAGCAATTCCACAGCAAATCTGTCCTCAGCTAATATAACTGTTACACATGTATACAAATATAAAACAACTTACATTTTTCCCCAAATTGACATACTGACCAATTATTTAATCGTGAAATAATATATAGCCAAGCCATTTCTGTAAAACACGATCTTTGGATCTGTCCTGTATCTTCGGGTCTACTTCAGTTTTGGCATGGATGTGTCACTAGAATAAAGGCGTTGTAGGCAGTTGCCTAGTGATAACATATGTAGCTTTTATTCTTTTTCATTGCCATAATGAGACATGGGCGTAGTTATTAAGAAAAACTGAGATGAGCATTGGGTCAATTGTCACAGTATATATGCTCTGAAGAAGATTCTTTGGTAGTGCACCTCTTCTGCGACATCGCGGGAGGCAAGGGAGCCTAAAGTTGAGTTAAACATTTAATTATTATAGTAGATAAATTGGGGGAGAGGGTTGTTTTTAAATAGGGACAGAGTCACTAAAACATAAGGAATACAGGTTTGTGCTCCTAACTCTTTAGTGTAGTGTTCCTTTAAGGCCAAAGCAGCCAAGCTGAAATCAGAATTGGCTTGGAGAATTATTCTAATTTGGCATTTATTTTGAAACTCACTTTGAATTCTTGGTAATTCTCACTTTAGTGAATAATTTGTTTATTTTATTTTTTGGCATTATTTTGTTCTTCAGGCAAAATGAGAAGCAGGTTTTAGTTGTGTTTCTAAAAAGTTGTGTTTCTTGGGTAGAAAAAAAGATGATTTCATTGTGGTTGACACTTGGCGGCTTATTCACTAAATTCCAAATCGCACAAATTTAGCATAATATTTAGGTTAAAATTGATCATATGAAAATCTTTTTCCAACCCAGCTTTAGTTACAGCTTGGATAGTTTAGCCAGGTCAGACTTGCCATTCAAATTTATTTTTGCAAAGTTTTTAAATTTAGTGAATAACCATGTTAATGCAAAGGATTATTGCAGAACATGTGATTAAGCTCCAGTAATACTGATGCATCTGCTATAAACTAACCTGAGCCTGCAGTCTTGAGTCACAATAGAGTCGTTTAACCCCTCCATGACAAGCCTGGGGGTGTTTTTCCTCAAAGAAGTTGAAAGGTGTTGTATTTCCCACACAATTTTTACAAACTTTTTTTTTTAACAGGATGCACATAGTACATTAAAATACACTAATAGTAAAAACAATCCTTTTGTCCCTATGTGAGCAACAGAGGTGCTCATATGAATCTGCTAGTGAATGTCAGCAGAGAAACAAGCATTAGTTCATCAATAAGTGCAGGTACTCAATATTACTGTGGCTCTATTGCAATACTTTCTATATAGCAATAGAAAGCTCTGTGGTGCTTATACTGGGACACACACGTATGTTCAGGAATTCTAGCTTGGCCGGTTGAGTAAGGATATGCAGGTTGGCACCATTTTGCAAGGTCTTGTTGAAGTGTATGCAAAAGCCGTGAATATGCCATCATGATAATATCTTGCATTTTAGTTGCCTCTCTGTTAAGGTACATGGTATTAGATCACGATCTCTGTCCTGCCATCATCTCAAAAGAGTACTGCTTATTTGGCCCCTGGAGCTCAGGGGTTAAAGTAATTTGCAAGGACTATTTTAATTGAAGACCCATGACCTAAAATATGTGTGCATGACAGATGTTTGTTAGTCTGCGATATGTGCATTTGCTTTCGATTAAAATTATTTGTGAATTTATTTATTCCTTCCATTCGTGTTTTTAAATGGTTTAAACTTTCCGATGACAGAGATGCCTACTTACTTTTTTTTTTTTTTTTTAACAGTGAAGGAGACTGCAGCATTTTTGTTTGTGTATTTTGTTAAAAGAAAGACTTATAGTTTTTTCATTAGCGTATCCTGGAGACAGATTAACAAATATTAAGATTGTGCTTTGAATATAAGAAAAGTTTAAACGGTTGTTGACAGTACCAGGTTTGTTTTTTTCCACGACGTTTCCTGATACCATAAATGCAATACTATAGCTCATTTGGTGGGTGTATCTTTTTAAATGCCTTGTAAATTAGAAGCTCTGTGTGTGCTTATATCTTAAAGCCTGCAATACCTCTTCAGGACTTTCTGTGTACCAAAGGTGAGTTCCTTGCTTTGTTCTCAGGAGTTTATATAATAGAATCTGTTTTTATGCACCACATAAAGGGGGTAATCAAAGGCATTTATCCATTTATATGGACGTCATAAATAAATATTTTTTAGTAGTTTATATAGGCTTGTTTTTTTTTTTTTTCTTCAAACTCTTGCAGGTTTATTTACTGAAGTGAGAGTTCAAAGCGAATTTCAGACTTAAAGGTACATTGTAGACATTGTATCTGCCTCATCTCGTTAAACTGGTTATAGCGTCCGGAGTCCCCTGATGCCATCATTTCATTTAGCATTAAGCAGTTTGTAATGTTTTTATGTGTTGATGACGAAGTATTAGCCTGGTCAGCAATAGGCAGCTCTGATTGGCTGAGAGTGTCCGCTGACTGCGATTAGCCTATCAAAGCTCCAACTGTCGGTATGAAGACTTACTACAAGGAAGTGTGTACTCTCTGCCGTAGCCACATCTCCAGGAGGCACCGGACTCCTTGTTTAGATTTAAATTGCTATAAAGTGGTTTAACATTTAATGGAGCGGCAGTGCCAGGGGACTCCAGGCACTATAACCAATTCAAAGAGATAAAATTGTTATAGTGACCACAGTGTCCCTTTAAGGCCAGACAAGCTGAAGTGAATTAACTTAGAATAAATATAGAATAAATATAAGATTGCTTTAATTTTACATAACTTCCTACATTTTGCAACTTTTTATTGTTATATGTAGCCAAAGTGAAAGTATAGCTTAGAGAATTTTTCGAGTTTGGCTATTTTGACTTTAAATGTGAAATTCACTTTGAATTCTCACTTTAGTAAATCAACCTGTATGTGTCATCCTCCCTCACTGTCACTGCTGCAACGGATTCTAGGTTATATCATGCAATCTATACATTTAGTGGTAAACATCTCAAATAAGCTCCGTTACTTGCCATTCATACACTTAATGTACAGGTTAATTGTAGAATACTGTCACAATCTGGGGTACAGTATTTCCATAATGTGCAAAGACCACTGACAATGACTTTACCTTGCGGCGGAGGAAAAAATTGGTTATACTCACCTGAATCGGTCCCTCGCGGCCACTGCCATGCTCTTCCTGCTGATCCTCCTGCTGGTGCTTTAACGGCCAGGAGCCCACATAAGCCTTTAGTGTATTCGTGAGAATACAACACTGAGGTCTATGGAGTATTCCTTGAGACTGTGGGATTCTCTATAGACAATAGTGACGGCTGGGGGGAAAAAAAAAAAACTTGAGAGATTGCTCTTCTATTTGTCAAATTTTGTCAAGCAGAGGATCAAAGTATTCCCTACATCTCTCTCTTTTGATGAAATTCCAACACAGACAATGTGAGTGTATCATAAAAATGTTATCTTTATGAATTATCGTTAGCTTGGTTTTATTCGGAGAGGGGGGGGGGTCAACAATGTTTAATTGAACCTGTATGTCTCAACAAAAGAGAGATGAACTAGCACAGTATGTAAATAAATCGTATTTTCTGCAAAGTGAAATATTTTTTTCTCATAGATCATCGTCTTATGATTATCTGTGAGTAAATGGAGAGAATCAAACCAAGTTGTTTTTTTGAAAAATAACATTATTTTAGTAAATCTGTTTATGATGTTTTATATTTATATAATTTATATTTACATATTCACTTTTTTTTTTACAGGTTTATTCAATAAAGTGGCAATTAATGATAAGTCGCTGTGTTTTATAAGCATATGATTCGTTATTCTGTGAAAATAACATTTTGTAATTTTTTGCCCAGTCTTTCCTTACAAGTGTACATGGTGATGGAGATCTGTCAAAAGGAGTATTGTAGATTGGGTTTTATATGTATTTAATCTGTTTGTGAGATTTGTGTGCTCATTCTCGTAATTGGCCCTGTTTAGAGTCTCTTGCATGAAACTTTGAATTTTTATAAATTGCGTTTAGCATACATGTTGCAAAGGGGAGGCTTTAAGGGCTGAATACCTGGATCTCTACAGTTTGTTTATTTAAAATTGTACATCAGGCAGGCACTTATCAAAGCAGCCATCTATTATAACGAAGGATCAGGAGTATAGTGCTCCTCCAGGCTACTTAGAAGGGCAGTGTTTACTCCCACAGAACCTGTCCAGAGTTTTCTGGTACACAAACAGACTAAGAGAAAGGGGGCTGTCTGTGGTGTAGTGTGTGTGTAAAAAGGTCTGTTTATGGTGTACTATGTGTGACTAGGACTTGTAGTGTGTGTGTTTGTATGCACTTCCATGTACAGGAGCTATAAAGAGAGTGTGTATATATGGGGTTTGAGATTTTGTGTGTGTATATATATACCGCGTGTGTGTTTGTTCTTTAGGGTGCACTCAGACGTTTCAAAGAATCTCAATGAAAGAAGAGCCAAAAACAGTCTTTATGCTCAAAATGCTCTAAATTTGGGGAGAGTGATAGTGCTTCATTATAGACAAACTGAAAAGGTTTGGAAAATGTAGACAAGGCTTTCATTTCGCCTACTTTAGCCTCAAATTTAAATTTCACTTTGAAGCCACTGTAAGTATGAATTGTAGTGAATTCAGTTTACAGTTAATTACCAACAATGCACCCATCAGTGAAAATCCCTGGTAATGTTAACATTGAAACATGTAGCACGGTCTGTAACTGATGGTGTAGAAAAGCTGGGATTCGCTGACTTGCTTTCATTGAAGGGAATTTTTCTTGACAGCTTCCCCTATATTAGTCAGTCGAGCACTCTGAAACAGGTTCTCCATGCAATGTGCATTCACAATAACATGCAAAGGTACGTGCTCAAAATGTTTTACCTTTCACGCATCTAGATTCTAAGATCATTCGAGCAGGTTCTTCAATAACCTCTGGTTTCTTGTTAGCCCTTGTAATATACTTTCCTATTTGTTTTGTTAAAGTGAAAGTGCAGTGGAATATGTTGGGGCTATATATATATATATATATATATATAAAAATTAATAATAATATGGGTTAATGAGTAAAAAGTGATGCTGAGTGCATTCTTGTGAATTGATGCTGTTGACAGCACGATTGAAACCCGTTTACTTCCTGTAACATGGAAATTTGATATGCGTTTATCTGGAAAAAAAATGTATACCAGGGTTCAGAGCCAAGCGCGCATTAAAACCGCCCATAGGAAAGCATTTCTAAATGCTTTCCTATGGACGTTCTGCACGCTGGATTAACCCTGCAATGTAAACATAGCAGTTTCTCTGAAACTGCTATGTTTACATCTGAAGGGTTAAAACCTGGGGGATCTGGCACCCAGACCACTTCATTGAGCTGAAGTGGTCTGGGTGACTATAGTGGTCCTTTAAAGTATTCAGACATCTGACACATTCTGTGCCAATAACAAGCTGCATAATGCAGGTGATGATGTGGGAGAAACCTGTAGCTTTCCTTCAGTTCTTGATGGACAATGTGACGAAAGTAACCTTGTCACTGGCTTTTATAAAAAAAAATATTGTAAAGTTGAAGTGTGTCTTTGTTTCCGTTACCGAGTGAGTGAATGGAGAACACCTGAAAATTAGTTTCGGAACCTACATACACCATAAAAGTCTAAAACAACTTCCTCTATTTCTTTATTTATAAAACAGAATTTGTTTAGTTTCTCGCCAAGTGGCAAGGAAGTGACATAGTAATTAATTTAGGTACTAAACTGTGCTTTTTCTTAGATTGATAACATTCTGTTAACACAAAATGTAGGTTTTTTTTTCTTCAATCTTACATTGTTTATTTTAAAGGGTTACTCCAAAAAAAATAATAAAAAAATGGCTAAATAATAGTTTGACATGTATCTGAAATCCAACTTCTTCCGAGGGTTTTCCATGGCCTGTCCAACGTTGCTGTGCATCCCTGAATTCCCCGCAGTGGTCCATTTAAACGCTTCTCATCGTTTGGACCTTTTGACTGGCTCAGAGCACATGCGCTCACTCTGAGCTGGCGAGTGAGAGAGTCAGGGTTGACACAGCAAGGTACAGAAAATAGATTGAAAAACACAAATAAAATGTTAAGTCTATAGGGAGGCTAGGACGGCAGGCGGGACATAAATTAAAACAGGGAGGCAAAATGCTTCTCCTTGCAGGCAGTGCCTGAAAGGGAGAACTAATCGCGTCCATTGCCAGCATGCAGTGCGCCCTGACAATGGATGTAATTTTTGCACAGAATTGACATTTCGCAGTCCGGAGAAGACTGACTACCAAAGTCATGTATAGTGGGGGTGTAGCTAGCCCCCAGCACTTGTGTGCAAATATCTCCGTATGTGCACTGTTTCAAGCATAAATGCTGCACATACAGTTTCCTATACCATGACCACCTCTAAAAGCTGAAGTGGTTCTTCGATGAACAAAAATCAATTAAAGAAACACTCCCGACAACTGATGCTCTCACCATATCACAGGCTGCCAACAAAAGCCTCTTCATATTTCTTTGGATGTGAGAAATGAAGTGGGGAAGGCAGTGGTGTCAGGTTCCCGGGACCAATAGTGCGCTGAAGTTATGGAGGTGGGAGAGTTCCTTTAAAAAGGCAACCTGTTATGTGTAAAATGTGTATCTTTTATTGCACATATATGCCATAGTATGTTTTTTTTGGCCATGACTGCTTCTTCCTTTCTGTTGAGCATCTATTGTCAAGGCAGCTGTCACTAGGCGAATATCGGTACCTCCAGGGAGCCTCAGTTATTTATAAAAAATCTATTGATTTCACATAAAAATGAGTCTCCTGTTTCAGTAAATGAGTGATTCTGTTTGAACAGATCTTGCTTGCGTCAATATGAATCCTGAGACTCCCTGCTTGGGATAAAGAGGGATATTTCTTAAAGGGACACTATATTCACCAAAACAACTTCAGCTTAATGATGCTGTTTTGGTGTATAGATCATGCCTCTGCAATCTCACTACTTAATTCTCTCCCACGTAGGAGTTAAACTTTATGTTTATGCAGCCCTAGCTACACCTCCCCTTGCTGTGACTGACACAGCCTGCATGAAAACAAGATGATTTTGTTTTCAATTTAATTTCAAGTTTTTATCTCCTGCTCTGTGAATTGAACTTTAATTACATACAGGAGGTTACTGGAGGGTCGAGCAAGCTATTAACAGAGTGAGAGATAAAAAATTCTAAATTAAAAATAATTTGCAACAAAGGAAGTGTAAACATTAGATGACTCTTTACAGGAAATGCTTAGGAAGACTGTGTAATTCACGTGCAAGAAAGTGTGACTAGGGCTGTATTTAAGAAATTTAAAGGGACTCTATACTCACCAGAACAATTACAGCTTAATGTAGTTGTTCTAGTGAGTACAATCATTGCCTTCAGGCATTTTCATGTAAACAAGGCAGTGCTTACATTGTCCCTAGGGACACCTCCAAGAGGCCACTCCTTAGATGGCCACTGGAGGTGCTTCCTGGCTCAGTGCTGCACAGTAAGCAGCCCTGCTGTTCAGCGTCCCCACGCTCTGCATGGAGACACTAAATTTACCTTATAGAGATGCATTGATTGGCCAAAACGGTATTTGGCCCTGCCCCATGCCAATTTTAGCCAACCCAATGCTTTCCCTGTGGGAAAGAATTGGATTGGCTAAAAATCTGCCATTTTGATGATGCCACAAAGGGGGCGGAGCCTGTGCCTGCGGACCCGCGCGGCACTGGAAATAAGGTGGGTTTTAAACTTTTATAGGGTGGCTAAGAGGGGGCAAGTCACCTAAATGGTGGGTTAAACACTCTAGGGTCAGAAATACATATGTTTGGTGATGATTGTGTCCCTTTAAGTGTGTATTATTTTTTTCATTTTGTGACTTCAGATTGATCATTCATACACTTCTCCTTACGTAAAAATTAGGTCAAATTTATTTTAAAAATATTATTTTCTAAATTTAACCAGACTTCTTCTCCAATATCGGATTAACTTAAATATTAGTGACTACATGTTTAATTTGGAATTTAAATAGTAATTACTTTCTCGAGGCAGGAGTACTTAGGAATTTTATTTTAGGCAGGGGTACTTCTCTGTAAAAGGTTGAGAAACACTGCCCTAGATGATACCCCTTTAACATCAGCCTTCTTTTAATCTAAGCATTTCTACCAGTTCTATTTTTTTTATTGTATACATTTTTATTGCAATTTTTATGCATTTGAAAAGACCACTCACTGTATGCACTCACAAGTATTTAACATGGGTCTTTCGGTCGAAAAATAAATACAAAAAACAGAGCTTCCCACCAGGCAGACAAGACAAAGAATCAAGTGAAATATTACCAGTTCTATTTCAGTATTCACCCTCTACCCCTTCCATACATTCCCCTGACATTGTGTCAGTACAATTTTACTATGCTCTATATAAGGCGCTTTTCTCCCACCACCACAATCTCATCCTTTCCTTATAATATCCGTCCCCTTTTTCCTCTCCATGTTCGTTACTATTTCCACATACCGGTAAGTCTCCTGGGCCTTTTCTCCTCCATTTCCCACTGTTTCATATATCAGTGTACCTATTTTCACCAACAATACTGGCTTCTGCATTTGTATTTTTCCCAGTAAACATCCCTGTACCCTGTTGTAGTTCTATCATGTCTGCTTCTGTGCTGCTGCTGACATTAGCACTTGGAGTGGGTAGCTCGGTGATGCCATGGGGCCTACAATGCCTGATTATGGCACCTTTAATAGGTCCTCTAAGATTTATGGTTATGCTGTAAGGCAGTTACTGGCACTGTTTTACCAGCACTGACCTACCACATTAAATGAACACTTTAGTTCTTTCTCATAGGAAAGCAGTGATTCAAAGCTTTCCTCTGAGGGAATTTGGAAATGCTGGACATCCTCATGCAAAGCATGAGGACGGCCAGTGTCGTTTCACTAAGTCCATCTCTGTGAAACGGCAGGGAGCACCTCTAGTGGCTATCTTAACCCTGCAATATAGATATCGATCTTTGGCAAGCTGTTTTTAGATATACCCTCAATGAATAAAATGTAATGTTTTATTGAAATGAATAAGTGGTGCAAACTGGAAGCATTCAGGCAGATCTCAAACGCACCATAGGGCCACTTGGACAGTCTCATGTGGTAAAAATTAATGAGAAACAATTATAGAAGTGAATTGAAAGATCCTATTGCCATTGTATGGAATAATGGAATGTGAACATTTTCTCCATTAAAAGGTAAGGGAGCACAAGTATTGCTATCTCACCCATTCCATGTACATATTGGCAACAGGATCAGATCCTAAAGATTTGCAATAGAATGACATTCAAGGGATATTTATTTAACCCTTTCACTAACAAAATCAAGTATACATGGTTTTTACGGTTATGCGATGGGAATTTAAATAAAAAAAAACATGGAATGATTACCAGCTTATAAACAAATTTCTCTGCCAGAAGCTTGTACCACCAATTTATTATCTGCAGATGTCTTGAAAATGACAGCCTCCATCTCCTACTTCCAAACAGTAAAGGAAACTTCAAAGAACATAACATTCCTGCAGTTAGGTGGAGATGGGAATCTTATCAATCATACACCTTTTAACATAAACATGATTGCTATAAATCTTTAATTTTACAAATATGATGTAGCTGTACTTAATGTATATGGGTAATATACAACTAATGCAATATTCTTACATTCTGTTGCTATTTTTACTGCTCCTTATTCAATCAGTGTTCTTACAAATACCTATTAGCAAGGTACCTAAAGGAACACTTCACAGTAAATGTTCCTTGACTTTTAAAAGTGCCTATTTCTCATAAAAATAGGCACTTTCAGAAACTGGCTTTACAAGTAGATACTACGTAGACATCTAGCACTTCAGCAAGTGACTTGGGCATTTCCATTTCAGCTATTTTGGCCTTAAAATTGGAATTTACCATGAATTCCTGACAATTCTTATTTTATTGAATATCTCGTTTTACCTGTGTGAAATATTGCAATACAACAATTGCTTTATATTGTCTAAAGCTCAGCATTCCCTCAGTATGTGTGTTTTTTTTTTTAATGGTTTTATTTGTTTATGAAAGATGAATTAATAAGTGAAAATTGTGTACATTTGCACAATTGTTTTTATTTTTTATGTTTCACCAGTATTCTATAAACAAAATGGCTGTTTTATCATATTGTGTGTATGTTCTAGCTATGCTCCCTTTGTTTCAAATAAATGTTATGCTAATATTTTTTTTCAAGTAAAAATTGCTTACTTGTGAAGGGTTTATATTTGTTATAGGTTTTTTTTTCTCTCTCTCATTCCGTGCTACAGAAAGAAATGTTTTTGTGTTTTGAATTTTCTTGTTTTTCACATGCAGAATAATAGAAAGATAATCACCCAATTGCTTGAAATGGCTGATCACTTTTCCATTTGATGATTAATGTAAGTGCTGCCCAAGTGCCATGTTGCTAAGAATGTATTAAATGGAACGTGGTTCATGGATTCACAGAGGGAGTGTCAGTGTGTGCTGCAGTGGAGAGGCTGGGAAACAACCTTATTTGGCTAAGAAATGACAAGGCCTTGGCTTTTGTTTTGATTTCGAAGTATTCGAGGTTTACATTTAGCATTAGTTTCCATTCCATATCTATTTCAGATCTCCTACTTATGATATTAAAGATGCCTGATCATTATCTGTACAATTACAATTTATGTGATGCGTCTGCACAGTGCTGCATAATTTGTAATCCTCTTACAAATATAAATAAGCATTGCATGATAGTGGAGTCTAATACTTATTCAAATATTAACAATTTTTTTAGCCGATAAGCAAGCGTAAGGGCTATAGTCACTGAATGCCAAATTGATTAAAATAGTTTAGGTCTGGGGGTAGGGCCTGACCGCAGAGCAGACGCATGTCACTGCAGCTCCTGCTTCTTACTGCAAAACCCGACGATTTATACTAGGCAGAGGCAGTGAATTGACAAATTATTGCCGACATACGAAAGAGGACAGCATGACCTACATGCCTATACCACATAAGTGGACTTTTGTACCAGTCTAGCCTGGCCAACGACACGGCCTAGAAGCATTGTCGGCGCCTTGACTACCTGCAGGTCACAGCTTGTCCCCCCTCCAGCACCCAATGGACCGGCGGGGGTTATCTTAGTCCCAACCGACCAGACACACATCGTACCTGGCCCATGCCGAAAGCTGTAATACAGGCTCCAACCGCATCGGGCCTAGCAAGATGGCGGACCCAACCCGACTGCCAGCGCCTGCATCCAAGCAGCATACACCTACACAACTGGACCTGATATTTACCCGCTTCTGGGATCTGCTGGAGCAGCGCCTGTCACAGATGCCTTTTACCCAAAACACGGAAGCGGAGGGGTCCGTCAAAACGGAGCGGAGCATCCTGTTCTGGGTAAAGCTAAACCTCAAGCTCCTATATCACATGCTACATTCCCGCCTGGGTCGGAGGTCATACAGAGACCATCTCCGAGGCATCACCCACACCGCCGGAAGACTGCCCGTCACTGGCGGCAGAGAAACATCAGTGCGTTACAAAGCGCCCCCACAGGGAAAGAGAGCTTCCGAGTCTGTGGAAGACATATGCCGATATTTAACAAGGCCTGGGGCTGGGGAGAGGCCGCTCTTTGTTCACGATCCATCAGCCTCCGGTACCACCAAACACCCGCCATCTCGCTGCTCAGTATGGAAATTGGCTAACTGTGTGGCTAGTGAACTGTGCACAGTACAACACCTGCTGAGGACTTTGTTACCATAGTAGGGTACCATCTATACCACACGAGATTACTTCAACCTTTAATCACCCCTCTATTTTACCCTTCCAGCTTATTTTACATAACGTCAGCTGAATAATTCCTAGCAGTCAAATGTCAACTTCTAAGTTGTTTTATCAAACTGCCTACCCTAACTATAGGCAAAATACTGTCGGCATTGGCAAATGGCAACTGCAGGCTCCCAGAGTCGTTTATAAGCGTGGCACCACTGCCAATCTTCTATTTATGGATAGCACACCACATACTGCAAGTGACCCCAACACCTACTTCTTGAGACATACTCTTACATATATCTTTCCCCCTTAGTAATGTTGTAAAAATGTCGTGCTGAAATTTTATTTTGAGGTCACCAAACCCTTAATGGCCATGTCCATAGCGATGTGTGTGTCTCCCAGGTGGATGCAAGCCTGTTGCCCTAATCAGATACCGCATGTTTCTTATTAGTTCCACTAAACTACCATGCTTTGACTATATCTACCTATTTCTAAAGCATTTCTCACATCTACTCTTCACATATCTCGACTAGCTTGTGACAGTAGAATTTTTTTGAATGCTTAGATATGTGTCGCCTTGTTTAAATTTTGTTTTAAAAACAAAGTTCAGTACCATATGCTATGCCTCAAATAAAAAAAGATTGACAAAAAAAATAAAAGATATGAAATAAGGTTTGAGATACTATGAACAATAATAGCCCAACGCAAAGCTAAGAAGCAGGGGTAGCCCCAAGAAATTAACTAATACAAAAGGGTAAATTGATGTGGATAATCTATAAAACTTCACTTTTAATTCATTTCAAAACAAAAAATAATCTATAATGTGCACCTATCTCCAAAATAATGTATATACCCAAGATAACAATAAAAAATAATATAGTCTCCTCAACCTATGAGATGATCCTCAGTACTAATGGAGTGCTTCAAACATTGAAATTTTAAGACCCAGTAATAGGCCAGTGACGCATCAAAGAGGTGGGCCGGCCCAAACGTGGGGCATACCAGCTTGGCGTGTATGCCCTCAATAAGGACAGACCATCTAGACCAGTGTTCCCTAACCCAGTCCTCATGGACCACCAACAATCCAGGATTTATGTATTTCCCTGTCTTATTCCAATGAAGATACTGACAAAACCTGGACTGTTGGTGGGCCATTAGGACTGGGTTGGGGAACACTGATCTAGACAGTGCTGTTACAGTCTTCATGATTCTAGTTCGCTTAGAGTGCTAATAATGCGCTAACACTACACTTTTTAGGAACCGTTACCTGATGTTCCAAAAAGTGGGACACCATGGAATAAGTCTGGGATTGTGGGACAGGACCCTGCAATCCATAATGTCCCACAGGATTGAGAGGCCTGTGAATTGGAGAATTCAGTATTTTTTTTTTTCTATATTATTCCATTAGGTTTTTAGTTCTCTACACCTTAACTAGTTTAGTGAATAAACCCCTCATGATAAATTAGTATTATATTTTTTATCTACCATGAACCAAAATGTGACTTGTATTCATGCCTGTTATTTCCAGGGTACAATGTGACATTTTCCTTAGAAATGCTTTACTGGCTCCACCTCAAGCTTCCTGGCCATGGATAAGGACCCATTGTTTAATAGTCGTTCCCAGTTGCCATAGGGATTGCATTGAGAGCACATGTCCGCTTTGCAAGTGTACAAGCACGCACTTGTTTTTTTTTTTTTTTTTTTTCTGATCAGGTTTAAACTTTGAACCAGTTGTAGTATTTGGAAATAAAAAAAAAAAAAATTTAGATGTGAGATGTGGCAAAAAATGAATACTTTAGATTTTGGGGGTCAATCACTATAAATAATTAAATGCAGTGAAATAAAAGGGGGACAAAATGCCAAGTTTTTCCAAATTCACAACTCAGGCATTAGTGGAGTGGGAAAACCCTGGGAGACTCCTTAGTTAACAATTATTTTGTTAAAACTGAAATTACAAATATAGGCCTTGATTCAATTCTTTAAGATGAGCTTTTAAAACCATCACAATCTGTAAGAATAAAAAAATAAAATAAAATGTATGCACAAAAAATCCCAGACTTTTTTTTCATTAGAAAAGCTTATCCAAAATAATTAAATTGAGTCTGTAGAATGCAAGTAAGCAAGAGAGGCTTTTAAAAGATTTACACAGGGAGTCATGACTATTACTGTTGTCTTGTTGGCATCAAGCATTTTGTGCTCATTTTATATTGATCTCTATAATTGCCTCAGTCCGGGTGCTGACATATCCTAAACTATAGGCCGGTTTGTCCAGCCCAGAATCCCATTTAAAGGAGACTGCACTATAATAATGAAACAGACCTAATTACTTATATAATGACGTGAAAAAGGGTGTTCAATAAACAAAAGACAACCAAATGACAAATAAGGCAAATTAACCCCTTAAGGACCAAACTTATGGAATAAAAGGTAATCATGTCATGTCACACATGTCATGTGTCCTTAAGGAGTTAAAGGTGCACTCCAGACCCCTAAATCACTTTAACTTGCTGAAAAGCTTTATGTGTAAAGAATGTGTCCTTTTCCCCCTCATTTTGCAAAAAGTGCAGATTTCGATAGAAATGGACATTTTTATAAACTGGTTACACCCCCCTGGCTTTCAAGCAGACAATAAGTAATGTTACTTCCTGGTTTGCTCGGCTCAGTAGTAGAGCTAAACTCAAGAGACAGCAATTGCTCAGAGCACTTGCCTTGCACAGACTTCTCATTTAGCTGCACTGTGAAGTGTGTGATTGGACAGCCACAGAGTCGGGGCGGGGCTTGCAAAGGCTGAAGCCAAGAAAAGGGCAGGTTTTGCAAGTTGTTTTTTCATATACCCCAATGAAAAATAATAGAGAATTAGATGCAGGCAAGTTTTCATTTTGTGGTATATCTACTAAACTGCGATTCCTATGTTGTATTTGGGCAATGGAGTGTCCCTTTTAATAGAAATGGGGAAAAAAGAGTCAGGTCATTTTTTAGGTGGCTGTTATTTTGGCCAAATATTTGCATTATGACGGTGTTGTTGTTGGGTTTAAAACATTTTTTGTGTAAAGTTTTTTTTGTAACTGTCAAAAAACAGAAATGTATGGCATTTCAAGCTAAATGCTACATGTGACAATAAATATTCTGTGAGTCAAAAATATGAGTTATTCCGGTTTTGAGAATGGTTTCACTCTACTCCTGTTAAGGTTGTAAGTCACTATGATGAACAGTGTTACAGGGGGTCACTCAAAGCATCCTCCGCTAGGATGATGGTACATGGAGCACTCTGAGCCTACTTTCCACTCTTACAGTGGCTTAGAACTGCAGCAATCTTGTACAAATATCTGTAGCTCTCAGACAGATCCTCCGCACTGTAAGTCAGCCAGCTGGAGTGTTCCATTCTACCTGCTCGATGTCATTATTTTCCCAACACTGGCATGTGCATAGCTCATACATTACTAGGGCACAGCACTCTTTCCTCCCTCTTTGATGTGTGCATATCAGAGCAAGTTCACTATACACTATATGGTGAGTTGAACTACTCATGGGAGATAAATTAGATATCCCAAGGTATTGTTTTAAATCATACATTTTTATTTATTTTCTTTCTAAGTAGCAATGAATTTGTTATATATCTCCTCTTTGTGCATACTACAACTTGTATTCAACATGAATTTGTATTCATGTTGCAAACTTTTTGCCTAGTAGACAATGCCTTTAATGCCTTTAAAATATAGTAGAGATTAGACTGTGGAGTATGGGGTTTGTAAAAAGTCTATCTCTGTGTATTTAAAGGAACACCGTGGTGTTAGGAATACAAAACTGTATTTTGAACAGGGTAGTGAAGCTGTCCCTAGTTAGATATAGGTCTAAACCCATGTATGAAATTAAAAAATAAATAATATATAAAATATATAAAAATATAATATATTCCTTGCTGTTTTTCCAGAACTGAGACTCTGGAGGCATTGGAGACCTGATGTGCATGTGCCGTGAATGCTGCACGCATTTAAGCTCACGTGACAGAGTTTTTACTTGGTTACTGCATCGGAAGCACCTCTAGTGGTGTTTTACTGACAGCCACTAGGGGTGGACTTAACTCTGCACTGTAAACATTGCACTTTCCTAAAAATTGCAATGTTTGACATTGCAGGGTTAAATGGACAACCGCACCCACAGTACTTCATTGATTATAGTGTCCCCTTAATGCTCAATAAACAATGAAGGTTTAGTTCATTTCAATGTGTTTGCTTGGAATTAAGGAGAGCAAGAGTAATGCTATAACCACAAGGAATTTGTAATAAAAACAGAAGCTAAGATGTTAATTTTTTTTGTTGCAAATTGATCTTTATTTTGATAATACTTTACAGAACGTTTAGACTGTGTTTAAGTAGAGCAGTACTACTTGTATTGTGTATATAGTCTGTAAGCTATTCTCAGTGAGGGGAATTGGGGAAATCTATTGACCCTTTATTGAATTATTAAAGAACTCTGCCTGACATTAGCCTAGTTTTAAGGACCACATTGCCACCAGCAAAGGAGCGTTCTCTGTAAACCTGTGTTTACCGTAGCATTGGAAAAACACATTGCGTAATTACACTGCTGTGTACTCTATAATTTTGTTTATAATCATAGCCTCCAACTGTTTGGAAACTGCATTGTGACCTCCTCCTAAGCAAAACTGGAAAGGGACAGGTAACAAAATGTGTGAATCAGTCGTGTGGCCACTGGCCAGTATGTTTGATAAACGGCCATCATGACAAAATAGAGCGCACCCCTTTTCACAGAAGACAAACATTTCCAGTTTTAGATCACGCTTATTGAATGGTAATGAAAGAGCTAATGTTCCACCTGGGCTCATGGAAATGATGGGATAACAAAGGGTTAAGGGACTCCATTTGACCTCCACGGTAAAATGAATCTATTGAATTTCATGAGGTGTTTACAGCAATTCCTGACCTGACTTTGTGAGGTTATCAGATAAACATGGGGCATATAAATATATATCTGATATATAATCAGAACAATAGGCTAGTTATGCCAGTTCTTCTTTATTTCATGGAATATTTATTCACTACAGTGAGAATTCAAAGTGAATTTAAAATGGAAGGCCAAAATAGCCGAACCGGACACATTCTTTAAGTCAGCTGTACTTCCAGTTTGGGTACTTTATCCTTAAATAATCACTAAAGTCACCCGGGCCACTTCATCTTAATAAAGTGGCCTGGGTGAAGTGCTTCTGTCTTTTTAACACTAAACATTTTTTTTTAAGAAACTGCAATTCTTACATTTGAGGGTTAAGTCCTCCATTAGTAGCTGTCTTCCTGACAGCCACTAGAGGCATTTCCGAGGCTCTGACCAAAAAACACTCGTGGAAGCCCTCATAGGAAAATAAAGATTCAATACTTTCCCATGGGGAAGTGCGTGGCACTTGCTGCAAATTATCAGTATTGCATTGGACATCGGAGAAGGAGGCCAGGTCTCCCTGAAGCATTGCAGAAGGTAAGAAAAATTGTATTATTTTATATGGCAAATGGGACACACTTGCTTTTAAATAGAAGCAGAGACACTAAATATTTAGGAATACAGGTTTGTATTCCTAACACTTTAGTACTTCTTTAAATTTGACATTCATTTGAATTCTGACTTTAGTGAGTAACCCTGAAAAAGTATATTTTTGTGAGGTTGATGAAAACATTTGAGTCTATCCTGGTGTGGACATATCACTTCATTAACTAGGTTATCCAGTTTTGCAAGTTTCAAAAATGTAAACCCTGAATAGCAAAAATAAGCAAAAAATAGAAAACCTATGACTTTTGCTGAGTTGTGGAATTTTTTTTAAATCTGGTATTTCATCCTCAATTTTAGTATTCTGACTTTAATTTGCCACAATTTGGATTTTATTTTAAAATCATCATCCTTCCTAAGAATCTACTTCTTTCGAACCATATATTCTTTAGCTCAACTCCTGCCCTACAGAAATACTTTTAGGATTCCATGTATACATACTGAAAAGATTTTTTTTTTTTTTTTTTTTCTCCCAGACAATAAGAGAGGTAGATTTCCTTTCCAGAACGGATGAGCTATAAATATCCCACATGTTTAAACCATCTTCTTCTCTGGAATGTTTCTCTGAGCATCCTTATGTGGATTAACATAGAACATGAAACCTTTTTTCTCAGATACCTCTTATTTAATTTAATGTGATCTACCCCACTACTTGATATGGTTAACTGTACTCTTAAACTGTAATATTCTCTGTGCTCTAGAAGCTTTCCTCAACCTATTTGTTTATGGTCTCATAGCCTCTACAATGCAATGATACCACAAAGATCTATATAAAATGTAAAAAATATTAGTCACAAAAAAAAACCTTTTGCTTAATGAAGCAGTTTTTATGTATAGATCATGCCCCTGCAGTCTTCGTGCTCACTTCATTTTTACAGTCCTAGTCACACCTCCTTGCATGTGACTTGCACAACCTTCCTAAACACTGCCTATGAAGAGTCATCTAATGTATACACTTCCTTTATAAAAAATTCTGTTTAATTTAGAATGTCTTAACTCCTGCAATGCTAATAGCTTGTTAGACCTTGCAGGAGCCTTCTGTATGTGATTAAAGTTCAATTTACAGAGCAGGAGATTAAAAAAAAAAAAAATCTTTTAAAGTAAGTTTCATCTGATTGAAAATGAAACCATTTTGTTTCCATGCAGGCTGTCAGTCACAGCCAGGGGAGGTGTGGCTAGGGCTGCATAAACAGAAAACAAAGGGATTTGATTCCTAAATGGCAGAGAATTGAGCAGTGAAACTGCAGGGGCATGATCTATACACAAAAAACGCTTCTTTGGGCTAAAGTTGTTTTGGTGACTATAGTGTCCCTTTATTAAGACTAATTACTAAACTCTGAATCCTGTCGACATGTAAGAGATTTAAATTTCTCTTGTCAACGCTCAACAATTCCGAGTTTAGTGAATGACAGTGCTGACATTACCCACAAAGATTAATTAACCCTGGTTAAAATCACCTGCAAAAAAGAAAACCTTTCAATTAGTGTATTGCCCTAGGCCCAGTTTGGTTAAAAAACTCAACAGTACTAGGTGAAGTGATTGCCTGCCTCTGACGGATGCTTAAATCCAATGTAGAAATTCTGAAACCTATATGTTCATCCACCATCATTCACATTAAGCAGCTCAGTCTCCCAAAAAAAAAAAAAGTCACTACTGTGTTTTCCTGAAAATAGGACATCCCCTGAAAATAAGCCCTAGTCGTTCGCTAATCTATGTTCGGGGAATTTTCCCAAACATAGATGTGCAGTATTCTAGTAGCGAGTAAGCGAATCTATGTTCGGGAAAGTTTCTCCGAACATAGATGTGCAGGATTTCATTCCCTAGTGAATAGGTCTATGTTTGGGGGAATTCCCCTGAACATAGACCTCCTTTCTAGCACACATTTCCCCCAAAATAAGACCTCCTTTTCAGGGGAATAATATAAGTCCTGGTCTTATTTTCGGGGAAAAATGGGAGTTTGGTTAAGTGAGTCTTGGTGAATAGCCCCCTTCTTCTTCCTTCACTGCGTGTAGGAGTAAAATACCTAGTTTCATAGAAACAACTACCTACTCATGTACGGTGGAATGGGAGGCCTTGTATAAAATATTTTGTGGACTTTAAATCATGCCATACACACACACACACACTATATGCCTTCTGACTGTAATGATTGTAGAATTGTGCTTTAATCACATCACATGTAACCATGTCATCTGCTATGATGTTAGTCTAGCAATACAAAACACTATGCAAAAATCTGCCAACCTAGACCTGTCTGGGAGCTTCTGGCAACTCGCAGGAAAAGCTGTAACAAAGTTGTTATCCTCGTGATTAATCTCTCTATCTATCTATCTATCTATCTATCTATCTATCCACACACACAATGGGGGAAAGAAAAGTGTGTGTGTAAATAAAGACACACACACTTTCCCCCCCATTGTGTGTAGATCTAAAATAATTGTATATCTTATTCCCAGTAAATACATATTAGTTGTGTGTGTGTTTTAAAGAAATGTTTTTATTGTGAATTGGTTTGTATTTGCTGCAGTTGCTGGGGGGGTGATTCCTTGTAGTGAGCAATAATAGGGAAGCAGGAAGTTTGTGTGCACAGCAGACTGTATCTCCCGAGCATGGGATAAGAAGCAGTCCCCACAGAAATAAACATTCCCTCAGACATTGTGATGAATTTTCCGCTTGATTCATCTGCATAGCTTGGGCAGCAGGTGCAGGACAGAGGCATCAGGCAGAGGAGAACTGTGATCATACAGTGTGACCCTTGTCCCCTCCCCAACACTCCTTGTCTTGAGCTGCTTCCTCCATGCAGATGGGTAAACCCCCCACCACAACCTCCTCCTCCCTCCCTCTGCTGGTCATTAGTGAGCTGCTGGGAATACTAGAAAATACCCTGGGAATTGGGGGAAGGGGGTGGTTACATTCTCTTACAGAGGACAAGTAATACTAAATAGTTAAACATTGATTTTTTGTTGTTGTTTTCTTTATATTAAACTCTTCTGGCTACAAGCCTTATTTCAACAAAACCCCATGTTTATTTGGAACCTCTGTCTTTTTTTGTCTTTTTCACACTTCTGAAGAAAAAGTATCCAAACATGTTTTTCTTTGAAAAAATCCAAATCCAAAATCTGATTAGTTTCACAGATAATGTCAGCCAAGGCCTATTCTGGGTTATAATACAAATCTGTAACATTTGGTTCCTTTAGTCTTCACATTTTTAATTTACACTCAATTGAAAGAGGGACATGGGAAATCTGATTCTTGAAGATATCTAGGATGGAATGAGAATAATGAATTTCCGATCTAGTAGGGGTTCTCCACTCCAGACTGTCTAGGAATTGAATTTCTAGTCTAGGAATTGTTCCAGGGACAATGAACTGTGCTTATGTCTTCAGGAATGAAATCTCTATAGAATCAGATGATAGGTCATTGTTGTCATCATTACACCATATGGCTATTGGCGTAGCCATAAATTAATTCAGAGACATTCAGCTACATCACGTATGGGGTTCTATTACTCTTCTTAATTCCTAAGAAACACTAATTCAATAAACCAAGAATTGTAGAAAATAGACAAAAGAATTGCACATTTTAGAGCAGAATAGCTGAGTTGGTAACCATCTGCGTTTTTTTTATTCCTCTGTTTTGGTGTAAAATTTGCAATACCTTTGTATTGGTTAACTGAATAAACCTCTGTGTTTTGTATATATATATCCTGTAAAGGTTCTGCTTATGATTGTTTTAAGTCATTTCCTAAATCCATTGAAGCCATGGGGTTCTTCAAAGGGAAGTAAAAATCAAACAATGAATGGGTTATAGTTTATTATTGATGAAGAAAATAGGGAATTTAGGCAACAATCTGGGTTTTAACTCTTTCTTGGGGATGGCATATTTTTTGTGTGACATGTGGTGACTAACAATAACTAGCAAATTTACTAACCATGGCCCAGTAGGGGTTAAGGGTTGAGGCAGTCTGTTATGAGAGAGAGAGGTCACACAATAGGCTTGTGTTTACTTGGCAGAGTGAATCCCATCATGATATGAAAGACCTTTCCAAGATTCATGTCTGTTTAGAGCCGGACCAATAGAATGCTGGTATTTGTAGAAAACAGATGGGGAATTCGAGCATTTCTACTGCACCTTACTAAAGCACTAGTAGCTGCTTTGAAACAGTTAGGCAGTTTTTTAGGTCTGGGTTTACTTAGGAAAAAGTGAAAATCAAAACTGCTCAGTTTAGACCAACACAGCTGCACTTACCAAGATTTCTGTATTATTACTTACCAAGATTTGTCTATTATATTTTACACCTCATTCTCTCATACAGATACAAAAAAAAAATTACATTTATTTATATAGCGCCAACATATTCTGCAGCGCTGTCAAATAGGTAAAACAAACAATTATTTCCAACAAAACATGTTTGATATATTCTAGGCACCAGGTCTGACAAATGTGTATACCAACACACCAGGCAGCTACTCCAAACACCAGCTCCTAGTGAGAGACACTGCTTCCCAGAGTCACTTAGGGAAGACCAGTTATATACCCAACGAAAGGTATTATTATTATTATTGCAATTTATATAGCGCCAACAGATTCCGTAGCGCTTTACAATATTATGAGAGGGGAGTCTGGTACATTTTTAAGTCTTAAAGGAACACTAGTGATAGGACTAAAAAAATGTATTCCTGACACTGTAGTTTTAAAAGCAATAATTAGCTCCCCCGGCCCCATGTTAGAGGAGTAAAAGGTTATTTTACTTCCCTTTTCTCCAGCGTCGCACGGATCTCCTGGTAGATGGCCCCCGCCTCTGCTCCGCCTCTTGGGCTGATCATCAAATTTGACGATCTCAGCCAATCCAATGCTTTCCTATAGGAATACATTGAGAGGCTATTTCTCATGCACAGCAAAGAACTGCATCAATCAGCATCTCCTCATAGAGATGCATCTCTATGAGTAACGTTCATGGAGACCCTGAATATCTGTGCTGCACAGTTTGCAGCATTGACCTAAGAAGCACATCTGGTGGCCATCTGAGTGACTGCCACTAGGTGTGTTACTAGGCACCAATGTAAGCATTGATGTTTTTCTGAGTGTTGGTTAAACTGTGTGTGTGCGCGAATGTCTGTCAGTGTATGTATCAGTGAGGGCATGTGTCTGTTGGTCTTAACCCCTTAAGGACACATGACACGTGTGACATGTCATGATTCCCTGTTATTCCAGAAGTTTGGTCCTTAAGGGGTTAAACAGGAAGAGGTGTGGCCTTGACAGGAAGGGGTGGGGTGAATTTAGATTAGGGGGTGCACAAGCTTAGTTATGCCTAGGGCAGCATAAATACACCACTGGATATAACACACAGTTTTCATCTTGCTGTAGTGGTTATGGGGCCAGGAGTGAATATTTTCCTCTTCACGGTGGTCATATTTATATGGTTTATTGTAGTTCTTCGGCCACTTTGTGGTTCTGCCACAAACCTCATCTATTAGTTGTAAAAAAGGAAGTTTCTCTCTGTGTGAGAAAATTACATATTGTGCATTCCACATTCTACAAACATCTATATCTGTTCTGTCTTTAACGATCTGTACATACAGTTCTGTCAAGCTCCACCTGTATTTTTTCACATTAATGATTTACAATGTTATGTTTAGAGTAATAAAATATGCATAATTTAGATTTATTTATTTTCTTTATATGTATCTTCGTTCTGCATGTACCTGCACATGTGGATGTATGCCTGTATACATCATCTTGTTACTGTGTTGCTATCTTGTATCTGCACATCTCTCTGTATTAATCACTCCATATATACACATACAGACAGAATGTGGTCTGTTTAGTAAAGGTTAACTTTGCCATTGCAAATCTCATTTGACTTGGCTTTCTTAAATTCAGCTTAGTAACATCCTTTTTCTTGAAAAACGTTCAAGCAAATTCGCACATAAATCAAAATAGGTCCCTCCTATTTTTAGATAGGTCTCACTGTAGAAGGTACGTTTGTTTGAAAATAGCACAAGTCAAATTTTAACAACTTGCAAGTAAACATGCCTACTTTAAAGGGATACTATAGGCAGGGCCGGACTGGGGAAAAAAATTTGGCCCGGGCATTTTGTAATCACAGCGACCCCTTGAGAAGGAGGCAGGGCCAGAGAGGGTGTGTTTTGTCATCACTAATGACAAGCACACCCCCTCTCAAAGTGAGCATGTTGGTTCACTGCGCAGAGCCTCGCTGAAGAGCTCTAGCATAAGAAAAAGGCCCTGTATTTGCTCTGTGCAGCGCAAGCAAATTTAATAACATACTTGCGCTGTGTTTGCTTTTAACTTGTCTCTGGTGTCTCCATAAGTGGGATAGCAGAGGTCAAAAAGGCCAGGAAAGAGTATTGTGCATGTGTTTGGAGCCTGCTTGTGGGATTGCGTGTGTGTAGAGTTAGCTGATTGTGGTGTGGTATTGTGTAAATAGGTCAATTTAATTTGTGTTTGTGGTGTAATATGTGCGGCTAGGGGCTGTAGAGAGTGTGTGTGTGTGTAGGGGGCATAGTGTGTATAGAGGATGTAGCGAGTGTGTGCATATGGGCTGTAGTGTGTGTGTGTGTGTGTGTGTATATATATATAGGTGACAAAGTGAGTGTAGGGGTTGCAGAGAATGTAGTATGTGTTTGCTTACAAGGAATGTACAGGTGATAAGAGCTGAATTTGGATAAAAATGCTGCCAAAATTAACCAAACTTTTTTTTTTGTGTTGCTGTGTATGTTTAGAATGGCAAGATTTCTGCAGAAAGAGCTGAATATGTACAATGAACTTTTATCAGCATGCTTTGATTGGGGGCTTTCTGACAGGGCAATCTGATACTAATATACTAGTTTGCTTGTGTCTGGCTGCTGACGTTATCCAATTAAAGGGTTTGTGTTCCTAACACTATAGTATACACCCCTTCACCCGCCTTTTCCAATGTTGAATTAATGCTTTCCAATGGGAGATTTAGGGAGTTAAACTCTGTTAAACAACAGGAAGCACTTCTTAGGCAGCAATGTTTTACATTGTAGGTTTAAGGGGACAGGGACAGTGCATCCAGACCATTTCAATGAGATGAAGTGGTCTGGGTGCCTCTAGTGTCTCTTTGGTTTTGTTTACTCAGCGATAGGACATTTCTGGGAAGAATGTAACTGATTAGAATAAAAATACATCATGGTTTCAAAGTATATACTGATCTGTACTCACAAGTGTTTATCTCTGAATGTCTGCACATTGCTCCTTGCTGATTAGCTTGGGACCCAATGACAGGTGGTTTCCCAGGGGACCATGTGCAGGTCCTCGAGCCACTTCTTCCTGTGACATGTGGAGCTGACAGATGTGGGTGTTTTGTGGTTTACCACGCATAATTATACAAAAGGTTTTCTCTCTCTCTCTCTCTCTCTCTCTCTCTCTCTCGTCCGAATAAAGAATGATTGACTAGAAGTACAGACTAAAATAAACAGGAATACAGTCTTAGATCTGAGTCTGGAATTGGATGTCATTGCAAACGGGCAACTTTTTTTTTCTTTTTTTGTAATAACATGAGTTGAAATCAGCACTATATATAAGAATATTCCAAATTTTACAGAATTCTAATAATTTCTCAGTACTTTTTTGCGAACTGAATATTTTGGAATATTACACCTTTTCAAACTTGTATCTGCAACATTTCTTTTGCATTGTAGGCTGGCAGAGTACCCATTGAATTGTAGGATGGCATGCAGTTTCCAAAGGCAGCAGTAATAACCTTGTATAGATAGCTGTGAGATTTCTCTTGCTGACAATATTACGGTAGATTTGTGATCATCATCCAGTGCTGGTAAAGCTTTCTCTGTGAGATAAACATTCGCATAGCCCTCTAAACATTTAATATATGTGTAATGCATGACTACCTCTTTTTTTTTTTTTAACTGTTTAATTTTCTAGGGTATTTCCATTGACATTTCAAACTAACATGAGATCTGTTTACAAAAAAAGTAGAATGTGTCTTTTATTGATCTCACTTCTCTTCACTTGGCTGATAAAATTCCTCTGGGTTTAAGTTGATAATAGTGAATCAAACTAAAACACATTGAGCCAAGCTACTTTGAAATGGCTTAATTTAAAAAAAAAAAAAAAAAAAAAAAAAAAAAAATCGTTCCAGACTAATTTTATCTGAATAGCTGCCAAATGTCCCTGCTATAAGAGTGTAAAAAACTGGCAAGGTAAGAGCAGTGGTTGTAACAGAGGATTTAGATTTATAGTGTTATATGATTATGGGGAGGGTTAGTGATAGTCTTTAAGGTTATGTATGCAGTTGTCCTGGTCTGTAGAACTGGAATTTGATCGAACATACCAAACAAAAGTTTAATGGATTCATGCATCAAACAAATTAAGGGGATTTGGTATTTGTGAATAGCTCAATTGGCAAACTTGGTAACGGTGCATTGTAACCGATCCCTGTGATTGAATGATAGTTCAGATATGAAATAACCAAATGTTGCAAATAACTGAATAGGTTTCAAGCTAATCTTTGTTTTAGTTTTAACAAACATCTGCACAACAGCGTACACTTTACTTTGCTTAAATTGTAGTTGTTAATTTTCATACTGCAATAGCAGAATGTTGAAGATTTCTGATTATGTGACCATTCTGTAAGGTACTTGGGGCAAAATATATTGAATATGTGATTTGTGCTAGTTGGAAAAAGGTATATATTTCTCTTTACTATAACTGCCCTAATGAACTGTATTGCCTTATAACAGTCTATTATTTTCATTCATTCAGGTAAACATCATTATGCCTCATTCTGAAGATACACTTTGCTGTAAGCGATAGCCACCTTATCTCCTGTACTGCCTTGTCCTCAGATCTGCAGTGATGTCCACCTCAGGAGGGAACAGGGAGCAATGGCAGGGTCTGGAATCCCTGGGAATAAGCCGGAAAGAGCTAGCATTGGCAGAGGCTCTACAAATGGAATATGATGCAATGTCACGTCTACGACAAGAAAAGAAACCATCAGAGAGTAATGAAAACCAACTGATATCTTGGGATGTTGTCTCCCAGGTGCCTGCTTCTGTTTCCTCACCCCCTAAAACTAAACCTCCCCCATCTGGTGACTACTTGTATATATATGGTGATGGATACCATAGCAATGGTCGGGGAGAAGGAAGAAGCTCTCCCAAAAACCTGTCTCCTCCTCCATTACCACCACGCACACATATTTTGAGCCAGCGCAAAGACATTCCCCCAACCAATTTGACCAAAAGCCACCAAATGCGGGATGTCAATGTGTACAATGGAGATGTGGGAGGAAAATTTCTCAGTCGTAGGATTTCTGAACTGGAGGATGAGGATGTAGTGGATACAGAAGAGAGAAGGGGAAGTGGGTTTTCTGACTTGGACTATGAAGGTATTAATGACACCATCACCCGCCTTAATCTAGCATCTACGTATGATTCTGAACTGCTGCGCCAAGCTGAGGGCCACTGGAAAGAAGTGGGCATGCGGAAAAAGTTGACAGGGAAGCCAGTATCAAGAAGTAATACCTTGCCACCCCAGGTGCCTCCTCGTACCTACATACAGAGGCCTGGAGAATCATCGAAAAGTTCCCGTGCTTCTGTTGGCCCGGTGAGTTCAGACACTTTTTTTTGTGTGTGTGTGTGTGTGTATATATATCTACCTGAATTGCCAACAAATATGTCTCTTTAAAGGCTCAGTGATATACACCATGGTTTCTCAAGCTGTCTAGCTTTTCCCAAGCAGGAGGGGCACATGGGTGTACGCCCAACTGGGAGTGAAAAAGGAAAGGAGCATAGTTAAAGGGGAAGGAAAGGGAGATACACAGCCAACCTGAGAACTGGGAATGTGTTTCCTGCTGATTATGAGTTTTTGTATATATTATACAGTTATTAAGTTGTAAAATGTGTCTACCTTTCTAATATTCTGCTTCCTCTTTTCCATTCTAATGTTTCTGACATGTCACAGGACTCATTTCGACCATATCCCCAACAGAACAGCTGTGAATTGTTTGAGATGTCTGAGCAGAGAGATGAGGAGACTGCTGCTTTCTGTCACATGTTGGATGTGTGAGTATTACTGCATTTGCCCCAAAAGCTCATTCACTATTTAATCAGATGCTGTTTTGAAACACACTTCTAGTGGCTAAGGCATAGGGGTCTTTATACTAAAGGTGGGGCAGTTGGCATCAATATTAGAACTTTGTTCTGGAATGGCTATTCTGTAGGAAGGATATTGATGTTCCCTAAAAGCTTCTGTATTCAGCTTGAGCCCAATCTGTATTCAGAGTGACAGCATGTTCTCTAACTCATTGTACTAGAAATCCCAAATCTAAAGTGAGATCACAGTGCTTGTATTACCAAGTCATTCCTACTGTTAATGTCAGTGTTATTTGCACTGTAGTTTATGAATATTGGCATGAATTATTGATATATTGGTAATGGCTCCCATTCTGGCTGACATGAATGAAAATAATCTGTAGAATATTGAGAAATCCAAAGTGCTACTAACCCATTTCTTTGTCAATCCATATCTGATGTTTCTTATCCTTTTAATAAAGTCTGCGCTCTGGACATAAAGATCAAAGACACACTGGAATTGTCTGGAGTCCTGTCAACCTCAGCCCTGAGCACCTGGGTTATGGAGTGAGCTTGAAAATCACAGTGATAGATGACAGACTGAGGGATCCTCTCACCTTCACCTGTGACTGTAAGTTTTACTTAATTCTAGAGTTTTATATTCAGAGTATGCGATAGGACTTGCCATGTGTTTATTAATTGTATATGAACAGTCAGTACATTCATTATGTAATGCAGGTGGTAGAGCCTGATAGAGCGCTGGAATTCTATATCTTACACTTATTTTTTTTTTTTTAGTTTTTTACATTTTTCTTATAAATATATATATATATATATATATATATATATCAGATATATATCAGATATATATATAGCTCTTACTCGTACTTTAATATCTATTTGTTGTAGATAGTTCGACTCATACAGCATGTTTGTTGTACCTGTATTTCATCAAATGTATTACACATTTGTTAATGTAGGTTTCTCTTAGGAGGAGCTGTTCCCAAATGACAACTTTGTAACTTACCCCCAGAGAGTGTAGTATATGAAAGCATACTATTAAACATATTAAAACGACGCCCTAAGCACCACAACAACTTTAGTTTAAAGTTGCCATACAGTAGTTCAGAAGGTCTGGCTAGAGCTCTGGTCTATAAAGTGACATACAATCATGTTGGTTATGATAGGAGCCTTTTAAATAATGATGATGTTGAATTTTGCAGTATTCATGCAATCATTTTCTTTTAGCAGAGCCTTTTTTCAGGCAGACTTCATGCTTTACCCTCTGTTGGAACATCCCACTTGTTGACAGATAAACAGTGTTTATTTTTAATTTTTTTACATCCTGCTTTACCTTCTAACCTGCTGTTCTTACTTTGTTTTTGTTTTTTTGCTAACTATATACTTAGAGATTACCTTCAGCTAATTACACTTACGGTAGTTTTATGGAGTTCAGCGAAGACTGCAAATAGGGAGTTGATTCATGCTTCTGAAAAGGCACAGCCTTAAAGGGATTCTATAGTGTTAGGAATACAAATCTTTATTCCCAACACAATAGTGGCCTCTGGTGCCCCCCGTCCCCTCCCCCCCCCCACATCCAGCACATAAAGGGTTAAAAAAAAACACACACTTTATTTACTCACCTGATTGCAGCGCCGATGTCCCTTAGTGCTGGGTCGGCACTCCACTTTCTCAGACGTCATTCGACGGGGGGTCCTAAAGTACTGGAATCTTATATTAATAAATCTTAGTACTGGAATGCAGACATTGCAGTTTCTCAAAAAGGCAGACAGAGACACTGCAACAATACACTTCAATTAGCTGAAATCGTCTGGATCTCTATAGTGTCCTTTTAAGTATATAACTAATATAGTCTATCGTTTGCCTTTAAGTACCCCCTCACCCAACAACCTCAGCCTAACCCCCCTCAACTCAGGAGAAACCTTAATTCTATGGACCTCCAGCAGCTGTCAGCTGATGTTGATTCACAACTGCTGTCCATCCCTTCCCTCTCCTGTCCCTCACTGGCCATCTCCACATATAAAACTACCCTCACCTCTCGCTTGAACGCTGCAGCCCCGCTCCAAACATGCACCTTAAGGAGGACACCCCCCAAGAATGGCATTCTAAATCAACATGCTACATTTAAAGATGCTCCCGTTGTGCTAAACTCTCCTGAAGGAAGTCTTGCACCCAGACAGACTATCCCCATTATAGATTCATATTGTGTTCATACAGCGCAGCCCTTGCCCTCGCCAAACAGTCACACTTTTCCTCTCTCATTAGTTCATGCTCCCGCAATCCCAGGCGTCTCTTTGACACCTTAAACTCTCTTCTTCGTCCTGCTGTGGCCACCCCCCAAACTAACCTTACAGCCGATAGCTTTGCATGCTACTTTACCGACAAGATTGAACAGCTAAGGAAAGAATTCTCTCCACCTTGCAATTTTCTTTCTCAACCACACGTAGATCATGCCTTTCCTACACCTCAGACTTTCTCTTCCGCTTCTGAACAAGAGGTGACTGCGCTTCTCCTTTATCGCCCCACCACTTGCCTGCTCGATCCTGTCCCATTTTACCTTATCAGATCTCTCTCCCCCCGTCTTGTGCCTTCCTTAACACACATCTTCAACTGCTCTCTCTCTTCTGGCGTTGTCCCTGCTGACCTATCCGGAAAAAAACATCTCTTGACCTGTCCTCCCCCTATCGTCCCATATCCCTGCTCTCTTTTTCCTCAAAGCTTCTGGAAAGACTTGTCTTTACCCGTATGTCTCACTTCCTCAATTCCAACTCTCTCCTTAACTCTCTTCAATCTGGCTTCCACCCTCTCCACTCTACTGAGACTGCTCTTATCAAAGTTACTAATGACCTAATCACAGCTAAATCCAAAGGCCACTACTCCATACTAATTCTTCTTGACCTCTCTGCTGCCTTTGACACCGTTGATCATGCTCTCCTTCTTCAAACTCTTCAATCTCTCGTTCTCTGTGACTCTGTCCTGTCGTGGTTTTCCTCTTATCTCTCCCAACGTTAATACAGTGTCTCCATTTCTAATGATACCTCCTCCCCCTCGTCCTGTCTCGGTTGGAGTCCTTGTTCCCCTTCTATTTTCTCTTTATACTGCCTCTCTTGGCAAACGTATTACCTCATTTGGATTCCACTACCACCTGTACGCTGACGACACCCAGATATATCTCTCCTTCCCGGACCTCTCCTCTGCCGCCCTGCAACGTGTCACTGCTTGCCTTTCTTCCATCTCTGACTGGATGTTCTCCCGCTTCCTGAAACTCAAGCTCTCTAAAACTGAGCTCCTTGTCTATCCTCCTCCTAATACTGATCCTCCTCTTTCGCTCTCCCTTCAAGCTAGTGGTATCCACATTAGTCCATCCTTGCTAGCCCTGTCTTTGCGTCATATTTGATTCTGGCCTCACCTTTGAGCCTCACATCCAGTATGTTGCCAAAAATGTAGATTACATAATAAAAACATAGCCCGCATCCAGCCCCTTCTTACCCAAGATGCTACCAAGGAGCTTGTCCATGCTCTAGTAATTTCCAGCGTGGATTTTTGTAACCCTCTCCTAATTGGTCTTCCCAAAAGCTATATTGCCCCGTTACGATCTGTAATGAATGTTGCTGCCAGGCTGATTTTCCTCTCTAGTCGGTCCTCTCACACCTCACCCCTATGTCAGTCCTTACATTGATTTCCTGTATTCCATAGTAGTCAATTAAAAGATCTCACCCATACCTCTAAGCACTGAACAATTCCAGCCCCTTTTAAATCTCTTCACAGATCCATAGGTATGCCCCTTCTCGGTCTCTCCGCCCTGCCCGTGACCTTCTCCTGTCCGCTGCTCGCACCCGTACGGCCAACTCACGCTTGCAGGACTTCCCGCTGGCGGCTCCCTTCCTATGGAATAGCCTGCCTAACCCCTTAGTCTTCAATCGTTTAAGAAGTGCCTTAAAACCCATCTCTTAAGGAAAGCCTATGGCCTCCCAGAGTAACCTCTACCTCACATACCTGTCTCTTGCTCTCTCCTAAACAGCAGCACTCTACTCTCTGCTTCACTCTCACCTTATTTGATTAATAATACCTATCCTAATGTGTTTTATACCCCACCTCCTATAGACTGTAAGCTCGTTTGAGCAGGGTCCTCTTCAACCTATCGTTCCTGTAAGTTTTCTTGTAATTGTCCTATTTATAGTTACACCCCCCCCCCTTAATAATATTGTAAATTGCTACGGAATCTGTTGGCGCTATATAAATGGCAATAATAATAATAATCTCCTATGCTTCTTATGTTTTCCTTAAACAAAGTCCTGATTTTAAGTACACTTGATGGCTTTATTAGACATGTTCTTGCTCTGTTTGTTCTGTAAACCTGCATCATTGTCTGCGCTAAATTAATAACTTTCAGCTTTTTAGGCAGGCGTTTTCAACACATACTTTGGTTATAACCCTACTGAAATGTTACATTTGTAAATTTGTAGATTGTGACCATGTAGGGGGCAAAAGAGTTAGAGGAGAAGGTTGTCCTGGGGACAGCAAGCTGAGAGGAAGAAACAGGTGTAAAAGTAGTTATAGGTGTTTAGAGAAACTTTCTTTGGAATCGGGAGAGACAATCCTAGGAGATGAGCCATTTAATGAGATTCTGGTGTTTGGACTATGTTTGGTACTTATGTTTCATTATTTCTATTGCTCATCAACTGCCAAACCTCCTGGTTCTGCAACCACATGATTTTCAGTTTGTGTTAATGAGCAATTTAATATTAAATTGGCCGCTAAGTGTGCATCAATACTGTTATTAGGACTGATACTTGTTCTAAAACGTCACATTTTCATTGTTTCTAATACATTAACTAATGTGATCCTAAGAAAAAAGTTTGCCACGGTTGTGTGCACCAGTATTTTTGGCACATGACAAAAAGCAAATCATTAACTATAACACTCATCATAAATAATGGGCTATATTTCAAACATGAACAGTTATGGTGCAAATGTTGCTTGGAGCAATTGTGATCAGAGCCGTCGTAGTTTTAATGCTAATAAATACAAACATAGCTCTCCAGTTTTCTTTAAAATATAGGATGTCCCATTCTGTATTTGCACCCATGCAGATATATAGTAATATGCACAAGGTGTAAAGCTCTTATTTATATGGCACTTTTACTCTCTACGTGCATTTCTAAAGTGCAAAATTACTCCAATATTATTTCTTTATCTGCACACCAACACCCTACCCAATAACTGAGTCCCCTGATGACACAAAATACAGGAAGCCCAGCAATATCATCTCCCCCCCCCCTAAATCCCCCAATGTTGTATGTTGGTAGAAATTAAAATAACCCTCTATGAGAACTACACTAATGTGCAGAACATTCTAGTATGTTGTTAAACATTGTTCAACAGCACATTAAAAATACCACATAAGGCCAATTCTACATTATATTATCAAGATCTATTTAATTTTATTTTTAAAATGTTGATCTACCTAGTGGATAGAATAAAAAAAAGAAATCTGTATGTCGGTTTGCTTTACAAAGGCATGCCATTCTGTTATATTGATAAATGTTGTGTATTTAGTTTTGTGAATGCTTGATAGGTTGCCATTTCTCTTCTCATCAGGTTCGTCTACTGTAGACCTGTTGATTCACCAGACTCTTTGCTACACCAGTGATGATTTGGATGACCTCAATGTGTCTGATTATGTACTCAAAATCTGTGGATTGGAGGAGTTCCTACAGGAGTAAGTGTTCAAAGATCTAAAAGATCTACTTGGTTACCATTTCATCCTGTTTTGTATTCTTTTTGGGGAAACATGACGATCCCTGCTAGTCTGCTGTGTTTAGTGACTCCAGTCTGAATCCCATCTGCTCCCCCCCCCCTTTTCTTTTTTTCAAGACATCATATTCTTCAACAAAGTGAAGTTAATGTCAATTGCTTTAGATTATATTCTAAACCTGCAAAAGGTGAGGGGGAAGAGGCTAAATATGATGTTGCTATTGTATCACTGTTTATAATATGGAACATTAACACATACACAGTGTCCCAAGTACAGAGTATCTGATAGGCCACCTCCATGTGGCTTAAAAGATGCCTTCCGGGTAGATAAATTGCAGTTTCTGGATGGGTAAGTTTTTCCAAAACAGAAATACCTTTTGAATAGTGGGTGATTTTTATTATTATTATTCTTATACCTAGGAGGAAATCTGGAATCGTTTTTATGTACTATGGCCTGGGGTGGAAAGGGGATATATAGTACACTTACTAGTAAGTGTATTACTGTAGGAGTACAATTGTTGCCGTATGGCAAAAAGGTTCGATCAGCCCCACCAAATCTGTGGTAGAGTACAATAGACCCTCAAGCACCTCCAACAGAGAGGACTCATGATCAGAAACACCATGTCAAAGTTAGCTGTGACTCTGCCACATTTTGTTCTTCTGTATGCTTGTTACTGATTTAGGGATGAAAGGAAACTGTGCTTAGGGTAAGGTTTTTGTCTAATGGTTGAAGAATTTTGGAGAGGGGGTCTTTGACAGGTGGAGCCCAAGGGGAAGTAGTGAGCCAAAAGTGAGGTACCAATTGAGGATAAGACAGTCTTGTAGTCAGGGTAAGCCAAGGTCGAGGGCAGGCAGCGCAGGTTCAGGAACGGTATAACAGGCAGATAGGACAAGTACTGGATAAGACAGGATTCATAGAAATGTATATACCGAAGAGCACATTTTAACTGAGCAATAAGGTAGAAGTTAGTTGGATTTATATAGGGGAGAGGTATCACATATCACTGGTTGAACAGTGATTAGCCCTTTAAGATGTCCCAGTTTTTCTGTCCCTTGAGGAGGCCTAGAGTGAGTGTAGTTTACACGTGAGTTCGGCTGGAACTTCCCGTGGGTTGCGGCATAGAGAGCCGCGACGCCGCATCCACGAGTCAGAGGGATGCTGGCTGTCTGTTCTTGGACCCATCGGAGTCCTGGGCGTGCATCGAGGAGGGACCGCCGCAGGAGTGGACGGAAACGCGAAGGGGGACCCCCAGGTACGCGTGGCCATGACTCTACTAAAGAGTTTTACAGTAGGGATATGCTCTGTTCAGGCACTACACCTGATAAACTGTAGTTTTCAGATTGCTTAACCCCTTCATCCCTGAACACATTTTGATTGAAATAAAAATATGTATTCCTATCACTATAGCTGTAATAACACTATTTAGGCCACCAGCCCCCTGTAACCAATGTAAAAGGCTGAGATCATCCTATGGGAAAGCATTGGGACTATTATGCATGCGCAGTAAAATGCTGTGCAAATCTGCATCTTCTCATAGAGATGCTTTGAATCAATGCATCTATTCGAGGAACATATGCTCTGCATGGAGACACTGAACTTCAGTGACCCAGGAAGCACATCTAGTCGCCGTCTGAGTGACAGCCACTAGAGGTGTTACTAGCCAGCAATGCAAACACTGCCTTTTCACTGAAAAAGCAGTGTTTACATTAAAATGCTTACAGGGACAGATTATACACACCAGAACAACAACATTAAGCTGCAGTTTTTCTGGTGACTATAGTGTCCCTTTAATGCAAGGGATACTAGAATACAAACATATAACACAGCAATTTTGTGTATAGATTGCTTTTCAAACGTAAAAATGTAAATTATGTAAATGTGCACTTTTACCCTCAATCTTTTATTGAAGTATTTGTGAAATGAAAAGCTGTAGACTGTATACAGTGTCCTTTATTTTGCAATATTTCACACAGGATCTGAAATGTTGGTACAACATACAGTAGATGTGACAAATATTGATCAATAAGAATGGTCAAATACCTTACTTATTGGTATTTGAAAGGATCCAGACGACATTACTAGCAGTGCTGCTTAATACAAAATGGCAACAGACTGTAAACATAATGCCTGCATTTGAAAATAATGCCTAGATATTATAAATAAAGTTAAGCAACATGATTCTAAAATAAAAGTCTTTAAAATCATTGTCAATCTCTGAAAAGGCTAATGGTGACAGCAAACTGGTATAGTTCATTCATTCCTCACTCACCGACTCTGTAGGAATGAAATTACCCATTGAAACTCCCTCTACTTTTTTACAGCAGTGGTTGAGCTTACATTTTCAGAAAATCTACATTTCCATTAAATCAGTGACCTATTAACTTCTGGCTTTGAAATTATGTGTAGAAAAAGAGTCTGTGAGATCTTATAAACTAGATTTCATACTGTAAAATAAATGAAAATAAAAATGTTTATACTCTGTGTATTGAAGGGGTTAAAGGGAAACTCCAGTGCCAGAAAAACGATCAGTTTTTCTGGCACTGGAGGGTCCCTCTCCCTCCCACCCACCAATCCCCGGGTGAAAACCCCTTCAGTCACTTACCTGGGACAGCGGCGATGTCCCTCGCCGCTGTCTCCGCCTCCGCGACGCTCCTCCTAGTGGTTACGTCGGCCGGTGGGCGAGACTAATCTCGCTCACCGGCCGAGGAGACCTAATGCGCATGCGCGGAAATGCCGCGCATGCGCATTACGTCTCCCCATAGGAAAGCATTGAAAAATCATTTCAATGCTTTCCTATGGGGTTTTGAGCGACGCTGGAGGTCCTCACACAGCGTGAGGACGTCCAGCGACGCTCTAGCACAGGAAACCTGTGCTAGAACCCAGCTAGTGACCTCTAGTGACTGTCTAATAGACGGCCACTAGAGGTGGAGTTAACCCTGCAATGTAAATATTGCAGTTTATGAAAAACTGCAATAATTACAGTTGCAGGGTTAAGGGTAGTGGGAGTTGGCACCCAGACCACTCCAATGAGCAGAAGTGGTCTGGGTGCCTGGAGTGTCCCTTTAAGTGGCTTATGCAGAAAGGGAGTGTTGGAAAGATTTCAGAAATAGGCTTAGCCATGTGTACATAGAGCTGTATCTGATATTTCATTATTTCCACTTATTTTGCTATCAAACTATTTGATGATTATCTGTAATAATTATACACACTAAGTAACTTTACCATTTTGGCTTATTACAATTATGCATATATTTTTTTTTTTACCCACCACCCCCATTGAGTTTGTTCCTGTGGATTTAAGTGGTTCATGTATTATGCAAGTTAACAGCATTAGGATCAGTGTACATTGGTAAAACTTCAACTTGAACACGTTTAGCTGTTAAACCCGTAAAGATCCGTCACTCTACAATTCTTCATTAACTCATTAAATCAACTGATTTTATCACTGAACAGGTTCAGGCAAGTTTAAGTCTTGGGCCACCGGCTGTATGCCACCCAGGGACACTCACAAGTTATGTAAGCACTGAGTACCTCTCACCCCTCCTTTCTCTATTATATGGTGCAGGATGTAGAAGGTGGAGTAATTTGGAGGTGGAGGGAGCTTATACTGGGTGTGGTATCCTGTCCAATTCCCCAGTGAAACAATATGGCATTATAAGGGTCAACACAGTTTGTAGTGTTTTGGTGCACCTGTCTGCATGAGGGGTCCATTTAAAGAGTGCATTGCTTTGTGTGTACGTAAATGAGTGACAGCTTCTTCAATAACACACACAAAGACTGGTTCAGATAGTATTGTTGAACATTAACTTATTTGTTAGAACAGAGTTTCACAACATCCTTTCTCCATGACACCCAATCACAGTCAGGTTATATAGTTATTTTGCATCAGCACTGGTGGATCAAGTAAAGTGAATGAATCACCAATTAATCTTTAATTAATGTGTCTGCCGGTGCCAAACACCTGCTCTGTGCTAGGTCTTTGTCAAAACACTGCATTAGGGCTGGGGTTTGTAAAATGTAGACATACAACTGTTGTGGAACTACCACTTTCAGAATGATTTGCCACATTTAAGGTAAGGATCTAACTTTTGATAACCTGCCTTAAAAGTACAATGTTCCTCTATGTCAAAGAACATGCTTGAACATTAGTAGAACTGCATTTGTCCCTGCAGAGGGGTCTCTGTGATATTGTACACATGATCAATGTTGCAGAAGTGATAAGTCATTACGCTTGTTCATTATAAACACCTTCTAAACATTCTAAATGAACATTTATTTGCTTATTGGCTTCCTGCATGGACATCCCCGAAATTGAAGAACAAATTAAAAGAATGATTTCCAGTTGTAGGCTTGGCTAGATGTATCTTGAAAGGACACTCCAGGCAGCTAAAAAAGTTAAGTGTGAATTAAAGCTAAAAAGCCCAAATACCTGTGGTTAGTTACTTTTCTTTCAATTCTGTGTAGTTTACCTGCAGTGCTGTAAAATGTTTTTGCTGTTTTCAGCAGTGTAACCCAGCCTCCTTAATATAAAATGATATTATGAAAACTGACCCTTATTAAATGAACATTTGGAACCCTGTTTCAGTTTTCTTGTTAGTAGCAATAATAAAACACAACAAAAAAGTTGTCCCTTTAAATTCACAACTCATCTAAAACATAATTTCCTCATACCCAAATGCTCTGTAATGTTTTTTCCTTTGTTTCTTATCATACATTAGATTTCTTGTTTTACAAGGGAACTGTCACTTCTCTGGACGTTGAATGCCATTGAATGATACATTGAGAATTGCAAATAACACGTGTTAAACCTGTATTAATTGCAAATAACACGTGATGCTCCGTTTTCTTTTAAATTTCTATTAAAGATTTAACAACTTAATAATCCAATTTAGACAAGGCAAGGAAAAACATTGAACTATATATAATTTAAAACATTTCATTTTCTCTGTATGCTTTCTCAATGTTTATTGCCAGGTGCAAATGACAGAGCTCATAACAATTATTGACAGGTATTGTTACCGAGTAAACTAGCAGAAGCCAAACACAGAGAGATGGATGCAGGTCTTCAGGAAGTAAGAAGTCTTTATTAACATACCGATCGGGCCTCAGATGAACTCCTGTTCCAAAAATATCTGAGAGACCAACACATGGTGTACATTCCTTATATAGCACTATAACTCCTCCCATTAATAGCTACACCCACATATACCTTTAACCAATCAATGAGCAGAATATAGACTTGTACATCTGGTCAAACCACATGGCTCATGCAAGACAAAGGAAATAAGTGCAATTTCAGTTCCTGCATTCCTGCACATGCTCAGTACATTGATGACAGTATCCTAGCTACGTGTATCTAACTAACTGACACAACATACACATATGCCACATGGAAATCTTGGCCTACTAAATTTACATTCACCGAAATTCCACCACAGTATCACATATTGGCACCCAGTTGCAGATTAAAGAGGTGTGGATTTCTGTTTACCTTCATTTTTCCACACCTCAAACAAAAACAAAACAAAAAAAATCCTGGGAAGTCACATTTTCCTTTGAAATATCAAGACTATTGTTGGATTTTTTGTGGATGGTTTCCTTGATGTGATAGGCTGCACATCAAAAAAGCCCCTGTGCAACAGACAGCCAACGCATTTCATTATACCAAACTATAACGTCCCTTTAATCTTCATTTTAGTTTATACATTTTAATTGCAAGCTTCAATTACATCCTTCTAAAGTCATATTTAGCCTTGTTTATGTTTGGCTGGGATTCTAAATGTTGAGAGCCACTGCTTCATTGAGTGTAAAAGGAGGTAGAGCCTCGCTAACACAAAAAGACTGCAATAAAGAGTGAATTTTATTTTTTAACCCTTTAATGCGACCAAAGGCAATTTATTGCAGACTTTACACTATGATCCTCAAGGATGTTATGCCAGCATTGATTTACCTGCTTATTTACCTTGTTAGTTGTATACAGCCCTGCTTGTGGCATTCCATTGGAACACGATTCGCAAGGCTGAAATTGTTATGACGACAGAAACATTCAGGGTTAGTGTTGTGAACTACTGGATCCATTCCCTGCAGGCACTTTCTATACCTGTATACAGCCTATTTTCACTAAGCCTGCTTTTTGCGGTTACATTTTAGAATGAGCAATGAGCGATAAATAAGGTATCAATAAGGTACTTCAGTTTCGACACTCCCCTAAATTGTATCTATATCCTCCTTTGAACTTGCCACTGGTTTGGAACCATTGGCCTAGACCAGGCGTGTCTTCTCTGATACATGCCAACATTATGGCTCTAGGAGCATTATGGAATATGGACACAACAACATCTTGAATGCCAAGGTTTGCCCATGCCTAGCCTAGACACTGCAAGATAATTAAGGGCTTTAGGTCCATTAACAGTACTGGGTTCTTATCTCCATTTGAGAGTGTAGTGGAGGCATAGTTCTACGAGAGAGTCAGATTGTTACATTCATAGAACGTTTGAAAAAAATTCTAACAAATAAATCACGTGCAGCATTTTGCTGTATTGACATAGTAAGTGAAATTTGGCACACATTGCACAAAGCAAGCTCTGTCAGCAGCTCGTTAACCTGGCATCAGTAAGACTGGGACAGAGTATAGCTCGTGCCCATGTTTGATACATTCTGCTACACTTGTAATAATTTCAGACCTTAAGCAGGAGTTGCAACAGCACTCACCATATTGGGCACCCTGCCAAACAGCCTTCCGGGCATGCTTGAGCACGAGGATGTAATGCCCCCTTTATGGGAAGGCACATTCTAATCACTGACACACCCACCTGCTTACTCTCTCCTGATCTCAGACCTGTCAAACTTGTTAAAGGGACACTGTAGTCACCTGAACAACTTTAGCTTAATGAAGCAGTTTTGGTGTATAGAACATGCCCCTGCAGCCTCACTGCTCAATCCTCTGCCATTTAAGAGTTAAATCCCTTTGTTTATGAACCCTAGTCACACCTCCCTGCATGTGACTTGCACAGCCTTCCATAAACACTTCCTGTAAAGAGAGCCCTTTTTAGGCTTTCTTTATTGCAAGTTCTGTTTAATTAAGATTTTCTTATCCCCTGCTATGTTAATAGCTTGCTAGACCCTGCAAGAGCCTCCTGTATGTGATTAAAGTTCAATTTAGAGATTGAGATACAATTATTTAAAGGTAAATTACATCTGTTTGAAAGTGAAACCAGTTTTTTTTTTTCATGCGGGCTCTGTCAATCCTAGTCAGGGGAGGTGTGGCTAGGGCTGCATAAACAGAAACAAAGTGATTTAACTCCTAAATGACTGTGAATTGAGCAGTGAAATTGCAGGGGAATGATCTATACCAGGGGTAGGCAACCTATGGCACTAGTGCCATGCACGGCACTCGAGGTGTATTTGCACGGCACTCAAGGCTGCTAGAGCCAAACGCACTCTGGCCTATCAGGAGTCTCAGTAAAACTTCAGATATCTGCTAATACGAAGAGGTGGTGAAGGACAATCCTCAATGTATGCATTGCAGCACATAGAGGAAGTGATCTCAGATCACTTCCTCCTAGCACTTGTGAATAGGAATCCACACTGTAGTAGAGCAGCCATCGACAGCTATCCCAGCTCCTGTCCTTAACCTGTACATGGCCAGCCTGGTCCCCACTGAAACCCAGGGAACCCACCCACACTGCTAGATATACACAGAAATGCAGAATAACCCTCCCCTCATACAAATAATATGAACAGCCCACACACACACACACAACACACAATGCCCACAAACGCAACACCACTAACAATCCACATACATGCACACAACCCCACATGCTGCCTCTCACATACAATACACCAAACAGCCCCCACACACTACCAAACACACAATGTGACATATCCATCCACACACAATTCCACAAGCAGCCCTCATACACAGCCCACATTCATAGGTATCATACACGATACCATAAACTACTAACGAACATATACAATATAATAGCTCATATACGCACAAATACAACGATACAAAGCGACTGCAGTCAAAATAACACAAGCAGAATATGGCAGCATACACACCTCAATTTTAAAAAAATAGGATCGGCACTCTACGGGACATCACAATCCTATATCGGCACAGTGCTGCTAAAAGGTTGCCTACCCCTGATCTATACACTAAAACTGCTTTATTTAGCTAAAGTAATTTAGGTGACTATAGTGTTCATTTAAGTGCTTGCAGGACTTTGCATAGAGCCTTAGACTAACCACACATTCCTTGTTATTGAGTTGTTGTTAAAAAGTTGGATATCAACGATAAAACCTATATCTGATCTAAAACAGTGAGTGAAATACCTTTTTACGGGTGCAGGGTGGCCAGTGAGTTTGCATACTTAGCGATTGCCTGTCTACCTAATGGCATAGCAGGAGGGCTGTGTACTGGTGGCCCATATCTGTCTTACATACTCCTTCTGGCACACTGTATTACATATTTGAGGGTGCTGGGGTATGTTATTCTGTTTTGCTGTATCACTTTAACAGTAGAGCGCATCAAGAGAGAGTTATAACAATAGTTGTTCTTCTTTGACATAGGTCGCCCAACACCCCAACCCAATGTCAGCAGGTTTAGTGCTTGTGATGAGGTTTATACCATAAAAATATTTGACCTCCAAAACATAAACGAGGATTTATTTATTTATTTATTTGAAAGGTGTTATGACCTCCTCCTTCAGCCTTAGTCTTGTGTCTGCATAATATAAAAGAATGCCTGTGTTGGATTAAGCAAACAGCCAATGTGTCCACAGAATGATGCAAAACTCTCAGTATAAAGTGAAGTGTCAGAACAAAACATAGTGAATACAGCGGCTAACATGACTCTGTGTTGCTGTGTACCTGTTTGCTGTCTTATTTTGGGGATCGGATTTAGCAAATAATGTAAAAACCATGAGGGGAGACAACAAAATGAAAAATTATTCCCCTACTGAATTTAACATAAAAAAAAACTACTGACAGTTTTTCACATCTATGTAATGCAGACTCTGAATGTCTTTTATTATATTTTATAGTTATCTTATTATTTGACCATAAAATATAGAAATGCAGAATAAAAAAAAGTCAGAGAACGTCTTAACCTATTTTTTTTCTTTTTCTTTTTCGATTTGCATTATTTTGCATGTAGCCAATTTTGTGGATTTTATTTCCCAAGTTAGATTGTGTTCAACCTTAACGCGTCTAATTGTTTAGGTTTAAAAATGAACTAAATAATATAGCAGTGTTTGAAATAATTGTTGTGCTTTGTTTCTGACAGGAAACCATGCTGACCTCAAGTGTGCTTAATTGCTGTTTTGAACTAAATTATTATGTATTATTTATGTATAAATCACCAACATATTCTCTAGCGCTGATGAAATACTGAAGGTCACCTAGATAAAGGAAGTCACTTATCCTTGAAAGCATTTAACAATATTAACATTATTCTGGCCCTGCTGAGTGCCTCTATTAAAATGTCATCAGACTCCAGGATGTAAACAAAGTAACATTAGGATTCTCCATTAAAGAACTGTCACCTGGATGTTGGGATAAACAGAAAGTTTTTAATATCCATATGGTAACTTTGCCTTGACCTGACCCGAACAGCCGGAAGATCTTAGACAATAGAAGCAGAGCGTGCAATATTTCTGAGCCAGAATAAGGAATACAGAGTTGGAAACAAATTATGACAGTGGTTTCCTTGCATAAGAGAAGTGCCCTGTCACTTACTGTCTTTACTGATTACTGTATGTCACCTTTTGTTCCTTTCAGTGTTCCATTTGAACATACTTCCTTTGCTTAATGATCAAAACAGTGCAGTGGTGATGGTTATATATTATTTGACCCTTTTGACTGACTGATTGCAGTTGTTAAAGCTATTTTCTTCTCCTGTTTTTCCTGCAGTGAACAGCCCCTGGGAAGCCATGAATACATCCAGCAGTGTAGGAAGTTTGACACGGATGTTCGACTTCAACTGCTTAAAAAAGAGGATGTGCGCAGTGACCTTGCTAGATCGGTGAGTGATACCTCACATGGTGCAAAATGTTATTGTACTCTAAGCATGCTGTTCAGTCTGTTTACAGTGTAACATTTGTTATAAAGCCTGCTGCACATGTTGAACTCTTTAAGCCATTTACTGGAAATCCTGTGACCATACTTAACCCCTTATATTGTATAGCAGTATTCATTAAAACATCTGAGAGTACTGACTTGATATGTGATGTGAGCCTTGATATTTGGTATTGCAGGGGGCCTGTTTTTTTTGCTGGTCAGTGGAGATCAAAGATCATCTCTGAGAGGGCTGTCCCTGCATTTTACAAATGCAAACAGCTTTTTGGATCCCCCATGTGGAATCATGACATTCCAGAGAAATGATTTGACATAATATTCTACTGATGGTTTGTCGGAATGATACATGGAGAATAGGTATCCCAAAAACTGTGTCTGTGATTGTAGCATTCAGAGACACCCACTAACGCCATGGAGAGAATGTATGTACTGATCGCCTCTCCAGTTTCACTGTAAATGTGTGCCTCAATGACTATATATGTATTAGTAGCCTTTTGAGTACCAGAACTGCACCTAGCAGTCAAAAAATGAAAGGAACACCATAGGGTCAGGAACACAAACATGTATTCCTGACTCTCTAGTGTTCGCAATACCATCTACCCCCCTAAATATTGTAAAATCTTACTTCAAATACAGTCTGCTGCAGCTGGCTCTGCCTCTGATCTGCCTGCTTGGCTGACATAATCAAAAGTTGTGATCAAAAGCTAATCACAATTCTTTCCCATAGGACTGGCTGAGATTGTCAAGGAGACAGATCAGGGGCAGAGCCAGCAAAAGCCAAACACAGCCCTGGCAAATCAGCATCTCCTCGTAGACATGCATTGAATCAATGCATCTATATGGGGAAAGTTCAGTGTCTCCATGCAGTGCTGTACAGTGTGCCTCACTGCTCCAGGAAGCACCTCTAGGAGCCATCTGAGGAGTCGCAAGTGGAGGTATCACTAGGCTGCAATGTAAACACTGCATTTTCCCTGAGGGAAAAAAAACTGTGTTTACTGCAAATACTCACCAGAACAAATACAATAAGCTGTAGTTGTTCTGGTGAATCTAGTGTCTCTTTAATGAACATTTGTCTGTTGTCTAATTAGACCATAATTCTTGAATTCTTGAATTGAATGTCCAGTCATTTGGATATCTTGATACATCATAGCCTGTCTTGCACTGCTTTGAAAGATATTGTTATATGTTTTGTTATGTTTTACTTAACAAACCAAGGAGGACATAACACAATTATAGGAATAGTCTGACATATATATGTTTTACCCAGGCCAGTGACAGCCAGAGTCCTTCTACTCTCAACCACCATATTCATCTCCAGGAGAGACCTGTCAAACAGACAATAACCAGGTTAGTAACATTCAGGAAACAGTAAAATAAATGTTATACCTTTAAGGTTAGTAGGTCACTTCCACATATACTTGTGTTTGCATAAATGTACACTTTTACTGATTGCATACATCTTAATCTTGATTAAGAACTAAAAAAAGGGGGAAAGGTTTTTAAGATTAACAGTTTTATATTTCTTCCTAGTCTTCACTTTTCTCTTGCCTTTATTTATTTCAACATTTTGCTTCTCAGAAGCTCTCATGGACAGCCCTGTTGTGTGTACAGCTGTATGCTCTGTACTGTGCATGAGCAGAAATAAACAACACGCATATGCACATTTCGACTGCTAATACTTCAATTAAAGTATATAGGAGCTGACAAATGTATTCTTTTGGTTATTATTATTAATTTGTTTAATATGTGGACTGTAAACCCTTTCACTCTACATATTTCATTTGCACCTACTGACACTGAAAAAGTTAGGCAAAGGACAAAAAGTCACAATTCTTAATGCAGACTTATCTGGGTCATCTAGCCTTACTACTGTGTCCCATAGCTGACTTTACAGTAAACTCTGATATAAAGGACCCCCCAAAAAGTTGAGCTTCTCTGTTAGCTATCTTAATAAGCTTCAGTCGATGCGGAATATTCTTCAGCCCTGTCCCATTTGCAATGGGCCCTAGGCAGTAGCCTTGTGTTAAATCTTACCTTGGTGATGTGTTTGAGCATGCACTTCTTATGTGAAATTTTTCTTTGTAAGTCTAATATGTTTATATAGCTGTCTAATCCTCTATTATGTATATATAATCACTATAAGTATTTGATAAAGTCAGAATAGTAATATGTGGCTTGTGAAGTTATAGTTAATTCATTACTAATTCTATTTCATAAAGTTCTTCTATTATTTTGTACAATTTTGGGTGTGCAAGGGCACCGTGCACAGTAATTCTACCATGCACGATAAGTATGTTATTTGCTATGGAACCTCATCAGATGACAAATGCGTAACTAACCCTGATCACCCTTTTTTCCACTCTGACCTGCATTGACACAAAAAGAAAAAAGGTTTTCTGTAATTTATAGGTTATTGTCGCTCTGCCTGCATATTCCTAATCTGAGCTCTCTATAGGTCTAGGGAGATTTCCATGCATGTAAATCTTAAGAGATTAGTGAGATATATATATATTAGAAGAAATCCACTGTGTGCCTCTTTTTCCTCAGGCAGGCTATCTCCCTGCTCTTCGACACATATCATAATGAAGTAGATGAATTTGTTGCAGCAGATGTGAGTATGGTTACTGTCTCATGATATTGCATTTCCTGTTGTGAGAGGCTGATGTCTATAGGTTTTAGCTACGTGTGGTCATACTTTGTAACCACAAGGATCTTTTTATACTTTAAATGCATTACAATAATGGAAAGGACTTGTTAAACATTGGGGTTCACAAAGTCCCAAATATATCAGATTCTTGAATTTAGAAACTTCTCACTACAAAGGTTCAATTACAGGGTTATTCACTAAAGTGAGAATTGCAGGGAATTTAACGAAAATTTAATTAAGGTCAAAATAGCTGAACCGGAAAGATTCGCCCAGCCAGCTATGCTTTCGATTTGAAATTCACTTTAGTGAATAACCCAGTTAGAGCATAGAACTTTAGATAAACATGTTGCATAGCTGTGTTGTGCACGTTCAAGTCACATGGCACGCATTACATGCCCTTAGACTGGTCATTTGATGCCCAGTAATCATTAGATACCATCATTTGGTTTGAATGAATATCCTGAATGGGCATCTTCAATTAAACAGGTCTGCTGTAAATTAGAGGAATATGAATTTGTCAGTGTTGGGTCAAAATTGTATTTCCATATTTTATATAATGTTGTCTAGCTGGCAGCCAGAGGGATCAAAAACTGTCCAAGGAGTGTTCATGTAGCTGCCATTCAACCTGAAAAACAACATCAGCCATGTCTTAAATAGCTCTGATTTCCTCCTCTACCCAACCACAACCTAAGGGTTCTGAACAGGTTGAAACCCTCCTAGGGCTTCAGGTTCTTACTTCTGTAGTACTTGTTTCTTTTATATCCTGTCTTAATATTATTTTTCCATCTTCTCTTCATGTCTTTGACCTAGATTTAGATGTTTGTCCTTTTTCCTTCATGATTCTCCCTGTATTCACAGGTAGACTTCCACCTCCGATCAGAGAGGGTGGTGCAGTCAGTGAAAGCAATCTGTAATGCACTTGCTGCTGTAGAAACCCAGGAAATAAGCAGTGCACTGAACCAGCTCCCCCCATGCTCTTCCCGCGTACAGATCAAGTCCAGTAAGGTGAGATACTCTTGACTTTTATTTTAAATCTGTGGTTTTTATTTACATGGAGCAATTCTGGAGCCATCAGAAAGGACAGTCTATTGACTTTCGTGTTAGTTACACGTTTAGAACATTTGCCTCACCATTGTTCTTTTTAATGAATCCCTTTCATATCATATCACAATGAAACGGAAAAGTATTTTACATAACTTGCTCATCTGTGATAGATTTTCAGAATTGTTTACTAGTTCATAAGTAAAATTTCAAATTAAGTTAGAATAGTAATACATCTAACATGTGGGAGTTTTTCACTTCCGTTTTGCTTTGTGAATAATGGAAACCATATATTAACAGGGCAGAAAGGTAGACCAGAATTCTTCCCATCTTTAGACTATTTTGTCCATATCTTACTTTGTCTCTCTGTTGTAACCGCAGGATCCCAGTTTTCTGACCAAGAGAGAAAACAGAGGTAATGTTAATTTAAAATCTTTCACATGTTTTAATAATGCATGCCACAAAATATCAGTGTTTTGTTTTAATTTTTTTTTTAATGTAGTTGCAGTGCTAGCTTTGCCATAAGTCGTACTAGGTAATCTCTTTTAGGAAAAGACCCAAAGAAAAGACTTTCATGACAACTTCAGTGTCCCTTCCTGTTGCAGGGGATCTTGTAGTCTCCACATCTGGTGGGTGCGTGTCACTGTTTGTTTTCCATTGCGATCTGTGCTTTTCAGTGAATCATAGAGTGGGCAGAGAGCCTCCTACCCAGCACTGAGCTCAGCACCAAAGGGGTGCCAACAGTAATCTGTGCTCTCTGCATATGGAGACCTCATGCTGCCACAAACTGACCACCAAGCATCATAACTGTAAAACTACGGATTAAAGCAGTTAGGGAACCCTTCACTTTACACACACAGTCCAAGTAACTCGACATAAACTCACTCGTATAACTCTCTACACACATCTTCCATCAGCCCCATGTAGCCTGTACAAACATCTGCCCTTACACATGGAGTCACACATATTCACAATGTCTATTGTAGCTTCACATTAATAGCTATAGTATGTGGTAAGTACAAAAGACTTATCAGATAGTATTTTAAAATGCCTTCCCCGTAAAGTGAACATACATGGACTGAAATTGTTTTTATTAGCCATTTTATTTGAAAAGTTAGTGTTTACCTTTTTTTTTTCCCCCCCTTCTTCTACAATATATTAGTTGATAATTCCTTTTCACTTGGGAGTTTAAAAAAAGAAATTGTAGATGAATTGGTAATTCTAGTCCAGACCGTGTATATATAGTGTGTGTGTGTGTGTGTGTATGTATGTGTATGTATATATATATTTAATTTTGTTTACATTTTTTTTAATATTTTTAAAATAGATTGTTATATTTTTCTTTGGTTATGTCATTTGCTATTACTGTATTGTATCTTAGTAATGTTCAGTACGAGAAGGAAACATGTCTTAGTTGCCCCCTATGGATGTCGTTTGGTATATTCAGCGCCACCTACTGGAATAAATTGGCAATGTTGAGCCACTTAGAATTCTAAAACACAAGAAAAAATAAAAACCTAGTGCAAAACATAAGTTTTGCAAAAACACTGACTAATGCAAAGCCTCTAGAGTACAACTATGTTTGGTCTTGAGTTTATATTATTTAAGTATTTAACACTCAAGTGTTCCTCCCTGACTCATCTTTAAACTGATCCTCCTACTCATCTTTAATTCTCTGTTTAAAGTAAAATTGCCTAGCAATTCGCATAATCTCTTCTGAGTCAAGATACAACTGTACGTCTGCTGCAAGCCCAAAAATATAAATACATTTTGGTAAATCAGAAGGCATGGAATTATTGTCACTTAATTTACTGGGGGTAAAATAAGAAGAACATGTTTCTAATGAGTAATGTCTGCAGAAATGATGGCTAGTAGTTGCATGAAGTTGTGCTTTATTATAGGATAGAACAGTGTTCACTTCTTTGTCTGTTTGATGCCTAATTCTCATGACTTACTTCACTACTATATTGCACCGTTTAATAGATTGTACACTGATCAAGGAATGTGCCCCCTGCACATTCTTTGCTTTTCTTCTATATCTATAATATAATATACAGATAAAGTATACAAAAATACACACACACACTCTATCTCTCTGTCTCTCTCTCTGTCTCTCTCTCTCTCTCTCTCTCTCTCTCTCTGTCTCTCTCTCTGTCTCTGTCTCTCTCTCTCTGTCTCTCTCTCTCTCTCTCTCTGTCTCTCTCTCTCTCTGTCTCTCTCTCTCTCTGTCTCTCTCTCTCTGTCTCTCTCTCTGTCTCTCTCTCTGTCTCTCTCTCTCTCTCTCTCTCTCAATTTTTTTTATACTGGTATACTGGACATCATTCACAGTGGTTGAACCAAATTGTATTGAGCTTTAATTATAACTATTATTTGCATTTACAATATACTGCGGCCAAAATAAGTTACATTTTGGTAAATCTGTTTTTGTTTATATATATATATATATATATATATATATATAATTTTTTATTTTTTTGTGTTTATCTACCTAATTTGCTTCCCTCTACTAATATTTTGGTTGGTAAATGTTTAATACACAATTGGGATTTGCAGATAAATTTAAGAGATCTTTAGAGCTACTTCATGGCTCTTCAATAGGACAAGTGCATTGAAGAATTCTATACAGGTTTTTTGTTTTTGTTTTCGTGCAACTGCAAGTAGAGATTTACAGTATTCTAAATTTGAAACTGAATGTGACCTCCCTACAGCTCAAGTGTCCGTTACTAAGAGGGTGGCTCTAAAAGGAATTTTGTATGAATTTATCTTGGATGGCACACCTATTTTTTTCCTTCCTGTTTGCTTGCAACAATTTTCTTCCTTAACCCCTTAAGGACACATGACATGTGTGACATGTCATGATTCCCTTTTATTCCAGAAGTTTGGTCCTTAAGGGGTTAAAGTGCCAGGAAAACAAATTTGTTTTTATGGCACTATATATTCCCCCTCCACCAAACCCTTTCTGTCTCTTACCTGGGTCCAGTGCTGAGGTCCCGCAGCGCTGGCTCAGGTCCAACTTCGCTTCTCCCCTGCCGACATCAGCCGCTCTCGCATTAGGATTTCCCCATATTTAAGCATTATACAATGCATTCCGATACGGATTCAGGGGGAGCTGGAGCCTGAGGACGTCTAGCGTCAGTTAGGCAACCAAAAGTCGCGTAGAAGTCCCTCTAGTGGCTGTCTGGTAAACAGCCACAAGAGGTGGAGTTAACCCTGAAAGGTAATTATTGCAGTTTCTTAAGCTTTGCAATAATTAGCTTTGCAGGGTTAAGGGACCTGGGACAGTGCAACCAGACCACTTGAATGAGCTGATGTTGTCTGGGTGCCTATAGTGTCCCTTTAAAACCAACAAACTACAATTAATGTTTTTTCTATTGACTGATATTTAAGCTGTGTGAGTGATATCCTTTCACTTGTGTACTGAACACTTGGAAATATGAGGCACACAGCTGGGCAGAATGCAAAGATACATTTTGAGTGTAATGAAAATCTTCTTAGCTCAAGAACGCTGGTTCCCATGTTGCCCAGATTACAGTTTTTTTTATATAGTTTGGCTCATTAAAACATTATTGAGTGTGAGGTATTGTTCATGTCTTTGTGCACGTCTCACATATTGTGTATTTTTGTTTTATAGAAAAGGTGGTGGAAGGCCTCACGCAAGCCATCTTTGACCTGGTACAAATGTATTGCAGTACATTCAATGCAGACTTCCAAACTGTGCTTTATGCTGAGAGAAAACAGTGCCAGTCGCAGGATGCCTCTCTCTTAACCAGCCGCCTCTCCTTTACAGTCTATGCTGCCCACCGTGTCCCCATAACTTGGGCTGCCAGGTAAAGTGCATATCAACATTCGAGGAAGACTAACAACACTATGCCCAAACCTCTGCTAGGGAGCATAGGAAAGAGCTGCATAGGCCTGTGTTCACCAGCACTCTAGCAATGCACTAGAAATGTAGAGTGGATTTTAAAAATTTATTTTAGTTTTTGTTTTTGATTTTCAATATAGTTTCTGAAATCTCTGCTTCAGAATGCAAATTAATAGGTAATGGCCTGCTATTGCAAAGGGCCAGTGAGATGCTGTCATTCTCTCCTGATCAGTCTGTGTACGTGTGTGCCTAGTTACTGCGCAGAGAGCATCTTGGGATGAATAGGGAGTAGTTCATCCTCACAGCTGTGCTGGAATTCTCTGGGCTTATCCCATTGCTTCCTCATTCTATCAGCCTCTCCCTCTTCTCTACTCCTTCCCCCCCTCTATTCTATTCAATGGCAGATGGTCAGTTCCAGGCTCTGCTAGTCCCAGGCTGCAGTATCGGAGTTCTAAAAGAGGGTGGGGATTCCCCCTTTGTCTGAAGAGCTTTTCATTCTCTGTTCTGTTATGGGAAGAGGAGGAGATTAGAAAAATAGGTGCATGGAAGGAGGGGGTGGCTATGACCTTTGGTATTTCTCTCTACACCAACATCCCATCCTTTAAAAAGCTTGCCTTGTGATTGCTGGAAGGATTGACGTATAAACATACAGCTGGGCACAGCCTTTTTTTCTCTTGCCTTCTCCCATATTTAACAGCGTGCTCCTCTCCACCCCATGAATCAGTCATGCCACCTTTCCTGTGTCAGTTTCCCATGCTTACATATTCTCCATACAAATCTCCCTCTACTTAGCCCTGCACATTTTCTCGTTTCTCCCCCCTCTGTTCCCATCCTTCCCCTTTAAGCAGTGATCTGTAACAATGGTATTTGATAACCCCATACCCTCTCACACCCAGTTTGTACTTGTCTGTCCTCAGCTGCTTAGCTTGCACCTGTCACATGAGTGTTATCAATCAGTCCATGGGACACCGCTACCATAATAAAAGGAAGACAGGGATAGTTAGAGATAACAATCTCCTGGCATTATAGCTACAACTCTCATCATTCACAGATCATCTTTTATCACGTGGCTAGGAATTGTAATTTCAAGGAGCATAAGTGCTTGATATTTCTGCTTGTTACTATCTAACCAGCCCTTATATAGAACTCTGACTACTTAAGAGCAATGTTTCTAATCCTACGAGGACATGCCCTATACCCACTTAGCTATCACATTATTGCATTTTACAGCAGTCCCTACTTTTTAGGTTCACATGTCCCTGTGTTGGGTTTCATTGGTATCAGAGTGGCAAAGGTAATTTAATAATAAACATTAGATATTATGGTTACATAGTTACATAGCTGAAAAGAGACTTGCGTCCATCAAGTTCAGCCTTCCTCACATATGTTTTTTGCTGTTAATCCAAAAGAAGGCAAAAAACCCAGTTTGAAGCACTTCCAATTTTGCAACAAGCTAGGAAAAAAATTCCTTCTTGACCCCAGAATGGCAGTCAGATTTATCCTTGGATCAAGCAGTTATTACCCTACATTGAAGGATTAGCAGGAAAGAAACAAACAAGTACTGACTTGAAATGTACATATTTTTAGAAAGCGGAAATCTTTTCTCGCCTGTGACTTAGTGGCCTATTAGAAATAAAAAAAAATGTGATCTGATATAATTCCTGTGTATATGTCATTACAGTTACGAGGATTTTTGTGTGTCCTGCTCCTTGAGCCATGGAGGGAAGGATCTGTGCAGTCCCATGCAGACCCGCAACATCCATGTGTACAAATATCTCTTCCATCTCCTTGTCTGGAACCAGATGTAAGACACCAATCTTAATAAGCCATCAGGGCACAGGAAATTAGTATTATTATTGGATATATATATACTTTCTGTTTTTGATAAATGCAATGAGTACTTATGGTGCTGATTTTTGTTATTTATTATTTTATTTTTTTTAATTGCAGCTGTGTAGTTTTCAGTCTGCAATCTTTACTTAATCCAGTGCTGATCTGATGTTTGTATTTTTGTAATATATGTATAAATGTCCAGGTGAAATCTCAGATGTGGTCAACATACCTAGTCAGCTTACACAATCTAGATTTTATGAGGCTGTTATACTTCTACAAGGGAAACTGCATCTGTGCATAGGAATAAAGTACTGAATACTGTACCTGTTTTTACACACTATAATAATAAGCAGCTAGATGTCTAAGAGCAGTTATCATGTTGTGATGAAATATAGAAAACGTATTTTGACATTTTAGTATTTTAAATGACTTCTGTTTTATACTGTTTTAATTAATACAGATCTGTTTTTCCTTTTTAATTTGGTTCTATAGGTGTGTACATTATGAGTTTAGAGTTGTCATTTTGCTGTTATTAAAATGTTGAGGTGTAGTTTTTGGTATTTTATGGTTATCCTAATTCATCTTTACCAAACTACACAAGATTCTACTAGTAACACATTACAGTATTAATGCATCTGATATTGATTTGGCTTTTGGAAAAGCTTTTATTGTTCCTTGTTTGTATATGCTTCCCGTTCTGCTCATGTTCTCCAGTCTATACAAAGCCAGTGTGTTTAGCTTGCTGGAATTTTGGATAGCGTATAAAACCCCTTCAGGTTAAAACCCCTTCAGTGACTTACCAGAGTCCAGCACCGATGTCCCTCAGCGCTGGGTCAGGCTCAGCCTACTCGCCTTAAAGGACCACTATAGGCACCCAGACCACTTCAGCTCAATGAAGTGGTCTGGGTGCCAGGTCCAGCTAGGGTTAACCCTGCCTGCTGTAAACATAGCAGCTATGTTTACAATATGGTAAATCCAGCCTAGGGTTAACCCTGCCTGCTGTAAACATAGCAGCTATGTTTACAATATGGTAAATCCAGCCTCTAGTGGCTGTCTCATTGAGAGCCGCTTCCGCGCTTCTCACTGTGATTTATATATATATATATATATATATATATATATATATATATATATATATATATATATATATATAACACAATGTTAAACAAAAATCTGCACACCAGTCAAGCCATAAGACTTACTTTTCCCACAAGAATCACACATTTGCATTGATGTTACTACCGCAAAGGATTCTGGGTGGGCAAATGCAAATTAGTTCAACAAAGAATCACATTTTTGCCTCATTCCATTTTAAACATGGATTCCTGTGAGTCTGTGTTTGCTGTATACAACAGCTTTGAAACACAACTTAGGAAAAGACGCAAAGCCAGTGAACTACTTGTGGACAGCTGTTTCATTGTTAATGCAAATCATCAGCATGAGGTTGGTTACTGGTTTGCTTATTGAGGCTTGGCAGTACTTGTGAAAAAAAACAAAAACAAATAGGTTATGGTGGGGAAAAATTGTGATTGAAAACCCCTTCCACCTGAAGTCTGTGGATAGTTAATACAATAGTAAACCAAAATCTACACACCAGTCAAGCCATAAGACTTGCTTTTCCCACAGAAATCCCAAATCTGCAGTGATGTTATTACCGCAAAGGATTCTGTGTGGGCATATGCAAATTAGTTATATGTTTAACTAATTTGAATATGCCCACGCAGAATCCTTTGCGGTAGTAACATCACTGCAAATTATATTCTATATATAATATACTAAATACATTGCTAAACACAAATACACACACCAGTCAAGCCATAAGACTTGCTTTTCCCACAGAAATCTCACTTTAACAGTGCTCTCACTACTGCAAGGGACAGGGCCACCACCAGAAATTTTGGGGCCCCTAACTCAGCTCGGGGTCTGGGCCCCGCCTCCAAATACCGCCCACAGGAATACACACACAGACACAAACATACACACTGATACAAAAGGACACAGATACATACCAACAGACACACATACTGAATCAGACACACATGCATACAGGCATACATACTGACACACACATACTGAGACATACATAGTGACAGACAGACACATACTAACATACATACAGACACACATGCATGAGGACATAAAAAAAACATGCATACATACAGACACCGACATACATACACACACACATACATTCATACATACATACTGATAGACATACAGACACTGACATCCATACACACATACATTCATAATGGCATACAGACATACATTCATAATGGCATACAGACATACATACAGACTGACATACATGCATATATACAGACATACTGACAGACATACATGCATACAGACATCCATACACACATACATACATTCATAATGATATGCAGACATACATTCATACTGACATACAGACATACATATATACATATATAATGACATACAGACATACATATATACATAGACATACATACAGACAGACATACATGCATGCAGACATACACAGACATACATACAGACATACATATACATGCATACAGACATACATACATATACATGCATGCAGTCAGACAGACATACACACATACATAGACATACACACACATATATACATACATACACACAGACATGCATGCATCCAGACAGACATACATAGACATACATACACACATACATACATACATAGACATACATGCATGCATACAGACAGACATACATAGACATACAGACATACAGACAGACACACAGACATACATGCATGCATACAGACAGACATACATAGACATACAGACAGACACACAGACATACATACAGATACATACATAGACATACACAGACAGACATATATGAAAGGATTACTTATATCTCAGACCTGTATCTTCACCCACCCTTTCATCTTTTCTGTTACCCACTTTACATCTACCTCTATCACTGCCCCTTTATTCCTTACAGCAATATTTTAGTACTCATAGGTACAGCACTTATTTTTTACTTATTTCACATTTTGTTTACTAATTTTCTTCTTATTTTTATCTTCATTCCTATTTTATTCCTATCCTTATTTTTATTTATTTATTATTCTCGACATTTTTAGGCATAGGCATAGTAATCACTCACATACATAGACAGACATACATACATACAGACAGACAGACAGACAGACATACATACACATACATGCATACAGACACACACACAGCTCATTTCCCAGCCACCCTCCTGTCTCTTACCTTTTCTTTGCAGGAGCGTGGCTGGGGATGATGGGAGTCAGCGTGGCTCCCTCTTCACTGCCTGGCTCTCCCTCTTCACAGCTGGGCGCGCGCTCCTCCTGCGCGGAGTGAGCTGGGAGGAAGTGACCACTTCCTCCCAGCAGCACTTGCTGCGGCTGCTTTTTTTTTTTTTTTTTTTAAAGGGGCCCTGTCGCGCTATACCACGGCCACAGCGCTGACCGGGCCCCTGAAGGAGGGGGCCCATCGGGTGGCCCTAAGTGTGTGGGTTGTCACCCCCTGATGGCGGCCCTGGCAAGGGATTCTGGGTAGGCGTAACGCCTATATATACAAAACAACACAGTCTTCTACGGTATAAACAACCGCAGACTTGAAATTGTTAAAGGAGCATGTTTAAATTTTCTAAATGAACAAATGCCACACATGCTTTAAATCACATTTACAGGTTATTAAAAAATACTACAAACAGAAGCAAAGCTCTTTTAGAGCACTAACTAAACATTCAGAGATCCTAACTATCCCATATAGAATAACCTAATAAAGATAAGTTTTCTCTTATAAGTTTTACTGCTCACTGCTGCCCTGCCCTCAGCAGTATAAACTAAAAATAAAGCACACTTCTTTTTCTATTAGTCAGCAGCCTGAGAATGTACCTGTTGATCATTAATTAATTAGGTAGAGGTCAGTGGATAGAGGCTATGAAGGATTCTGGGTCCTAAATACCTCCCCTCTACTTCTCTTCCAGACACTCTGTGACTGTATGTATGTATGTGTGTGTGTGTGTGTGTGTGTGTGTGTGTATACATACATTCACTCCTGAACACCCACAATATGTAGGAGAAAGAATTTCTACAATACTATACTATACTGTAAAGTTATACTTTGTTTTGTTAGAATTCATTGTTTTTCTTGTTTGGCTTATTTACAGTGCTGCAGAATTGTTGTCACTCTATAATTGATTGTAACTGTTCCTGCAGAGATGGTCAATCACAAGTTAAGCATTTTGCATCAGTGGAACCAGAGTTACTCCAACCCTTATGACCACGTCTGCTTTTAGAAGTGGTCATGGTAGTAGGAATCTGTGTGTGCTGTATTTCAGCTTAAACAAACTGCACATACAGAGAAATGGACACATCTGTGCCTGTGGCTAATTACTCGCGGCACACATTACTTTGTTCCTACAGTCTATCATTGACAGATGTTAACAGCTCTTATCCTTTCAGGCAGCACTGGGAAGCCTAGGAACTCCATACATTGAGAGCTATGTTTTTACTTTTTTAAGTACACTCCCTCCCTTGTCCACCCTCACTCCTTCCGTTTTATAGCTCAGGACATGCGAATTTGCTCTGAGTTGGTGAGAACTGTCCAATCAAATGCTTCTCTACGTGAAGCTTTTGTTTGGATCACAGTTTAGGAAGGATGATGTGATGTTAGGCGACGTATTGAAGGGACGTTTTACCCTTTTTTTTTACAAGGCTTTTTAACTGGAACAAAAAAAATGGTAGTGGACAAGTTACAAGTGCCCAATAAAGAAACCTTGTAATAAATTACAGGGTTGTATTAACAGTAAGGTTTGTTGGATGAGAGATATTAGTCCCACTCCTACTGGCTCCAGGTTCACCTTTTTGTGATGCAGTTTGAGAAGCTGCCCCAAAATAGCCTGAGAAGGACTGACTCAGTGAGAGGCATCTTCCCTCCCTGCCAAGTGTGAAGCAGCCATAGCACCAGCAAATGGAAACGGGATAAATTTAGAACGTGCCTGCTGTCTCTGAAAGTACAGAGTGAGAAGCCGGTCTAAGACAAGACAACAGAAAGCAGCTGAGAGACAAAAACAGATTTTTTTAAGGAAGAGGCCAGTAAAAAAACGAGGCAGAAAGATGTGTTAGAGAGAACTAAGGGCCTCAACGCTCTGTGTATCTGCTGTATTAAGAAGGCTGTAGCTGATGGAAAGTTATAAATAAACCGTGGATATGTTTACAGAGGGGTAAGGAAGCCTTCCAATGCTACGGCTTCCAGTGAGAATGAATCAACAAGATTGGCTTCTAAAACACAAAAGAAAAGAAAAACAGCTGGATTTTGGGATTTTTCAGACCTATATCCTTCTGGGGTCTTATTTCTTAAGTGGGCCAAGTCAAATCATAAAATTATTGTAAAGAGTATATCAAATATGGTGGCTTCTACAAGGACACAGTGTGTTTCTTTCTGAGGTGGCATCAGAAAAGCCTTGATTAAGTTGACCTTTCTCCTGTAAGGTAAATATGTGTCTCCGGTTTTAGGATAAAGTTGCTTGATTCTTATTTAGAATATGTACAAACTAATTTATTTTTATGAATTTAGGGAAGTCTGCATGCTTGTGTATTGGACAGCAGTAGATTGTACATTGTGTAGTTTATTGTAGACCATGTATGATCTGTAGGAGATGGATAGTACCACAGTTTTACTGACTGAGTAGAGGTCAAATTCTTAACTTATCCTTAAGAGGTCAAATCCTTAATATATACAAGTTTAGCTTAATGAAGCAGTTAAGTTGTATAGATCATGTTCCTGCAGCCCCACTGCTCAATTCACTGCCATTTAGTAGTTAAATCACATTTTGTTTCTGTCTATGCAGCCCTAACCATATCTCCCCTGTCTGTGTCTGACACAGACTACATGAACTATATGGTTTCATTTTCAATCAGATGTAACTTACTTTAAAAGTTTTTATCACCTGGTCTGTAAATTTAACTTTATGTACATAAAGGGGTCTAGCAACAGAGCAGGAGATAAGAAATTCTAAATTAAACAGAATTTGAAATAAAAGAAGTTTAAACATTAGTTGATTCTTTACAGGAAGTGTTTAGGAAGGATGTGCAAGTCACATACAGGAAGGTGTGACTAGGGCTGCATAAACAAATTGATTTAACCCATTAACGCCTTTACGGCGTTCCATGCCGTCGCGCTTTAGATGGGCTTTAAAGCCGTTGTGGCGGCATGGAACGCCGTAACGGCTTTCTGCCCCAGGAGCCAGGAGGTACTCACCTCCGCCGCGATCCTCTTCTGGAGGGCTCCCTGACAGCCCAGGCAGCCCTCCCACGGCAAATGAGGCCCCCGGGGGCCATGTGATCGCTCTCAAAGAGCGATCACATGGCCCCCTATAGCTGGCTATGGATCTGCCAGCAGGGGGGCTGTCTGAAATATCAGACAGTCCCCCTGCTGGTAGGAATAATAAAATAAAAAAAAATTAAACATGTGTAAAAATAAATTAAAAGTATTTATATATATATATATATATATATATATATATACGTATAATTAAAATAATTAAATAAAATATTGAAACAAAATTTAATATAAATTATATATCCATATGTAATTTCATTCTAACTGTATTTTGTTATATATATATATATATATATAAAATACACTTAGAATGACATTCTATATATATCTATCTATATATAAAATACAAATAACCGCAAATGTGTATATATATATATATAGATAAATACATATAATTACATAAAAGATTACATTAGTATACACGTAGAATTTAAATACATATATATGTATATATATTAAAATTCTACATGTATATTTAAGTAATCTTTTAACATAATTATGTGATTTAAATAATTAAAATTTGATTGACATGCCTGACAACACAGGGAGAAAGTGCAGAGAATTTAATTCGCAAGCACTATATTTGACCCTGTAACTCTCCAAGACACCATAAAAACTGTACATAGGGGGTACTGTTTTACTCGGGAGACTTCGCTGAACTCAAATATTAGTGTTTCAAACTGGTAAATTGTATTACACTGATGATATTTTAAGTAAAAGTGACGTTTTTGCTTTTTTTTTTTACCAACGAACTGCACTTTTATGGACTATATTATTGTTGTAATATGTTTTACTGTTTTAAAACACTAATATTTGTGTTTAGTGATGTCTCCCGAGAATAACAGTACCCCCTCCATGTACAGGTTTTATGGTGTTTTGGAAAGTTAGAGAGTCACATATAAGGCTTGCATTTAATTTTTTTCACATTAAAATTTGCCAGATTAGTTACGTTGCCTTTGAGAGCATATGGTAGCCCAGGAATGAGGATTACCCCCATGATGGCATACCATTTGCAAAAGTAGGCAACCCGAGGTATTGCAAGTGGGGTATGTCCAGTCTTTCTTAGAAACCACTTAGTCACAAACACTGGCCAAATATTCGTTTTTTGCTTTTTTCACACAAAAACAAATGTGAACGCTAACTTCGGCCAGTGTTTGTGACTAAGTGGCTACTAAAAAAGACTAAACATACCCCACTTTCAATACCTTGGCTTGTCTACTTTTTTAAATGGTATGCCATTAGGGGAGTAATTCTCATTCCTGGGCTACCACACCGTCTCAAAGGTAACATTACTAATATGGCAAATTTCAATTTGAAAATGGAACGTTCTATATTTGACCCTGTAACTTTCCAAAACACCATAAAACCTGTTAACGGGGTGTACTGTTGTACTCGTGAGACATCGCTGATTACAAATATGTGCATTTTTTTGCAGTAAAACCTAACAGTATTATGCCATTCACAGCTAAAATGGCAGACGGAAATACAAATTTAAAAAAAAATCTTATTTTCTCACATTTTTTTAAATTTTATTCATAATAAATTATGTTCCATATATGGATAGTTATTGATAAATTAAAGCCCTGTTTCTCCTGAACAAAATTATATATAATAAGTGTGGGTGCACATAATGTGACAGCGGTGAATTACGGTTGAACAGACATATAGCGCAAATTCCAGTTTTTGTTTACATTTGGTTTGATCAGAACGTGCACTATTGACTCCCTCCTGAAGGGGTTAACTCCTAAATGATAAAGCATTGAGCAGTGAGACTGCAGGGGCATGATCTATACACCAAAACTGCTTCAATAAGCTAAAGTTGTTTTGGTGACAATAGTGTCCCTTTAAGATATACATGGCAGCCCAAAGTCACATACTGAAGAGGATATGTGATTTGCATATATCACATTAGTTTATAGATTTAGATTGATAAACTTAGAAGAAGAAAAAAATAAAAGTGCATAATTTGTAAATTCTTGTTTCCACTCTGCTATTTTAGGCTAAATGTTGTTCTATATTTGCTACAACTAGGTTATTATTTTGAAAGGGTGGACATATTCAGCAGCACTGTACATTACATAAGTATCTTATTTAAAATGTGACTTTACAAGTTTTTAACCCCTTAAGGACACATGACATGTGTGACCTGTCATGATTCCCTTTTATTCCAGAAGTTTGGTCCTTAAGGGGTTAAACAGGTACAGGTTTATAAAAATGACAAATCATGCTAAATTGATGTCACATTTTAAAAATGCCTTTTAGAGGCTTATTGCATCTTCAGCATAACATAGTGATTTTCAAGTTTAAAAAAAGATGCAGGTCCTTCAATGTCATCCTTTCAAATATACTTGTTGAACCAAAGGAATGCAAAATATGTCCCTCCCACCCATCCAATCTGCCAACGGGCTTGAGTTCAAACTGTGTCTCCCCAAGGGGAAAAATCCTTCTTGACTTAAAAATGTCAATCTGCTTAAAAAAAAAAATATATTTCTATAATCTTAATAATAAACTTTCATCGACGTGTTCACCTTTCCTTCATAGCGAAGTTGATACATTCCCTCTACTAATTCCTTCCTACCCAACCCAGGCTAACTTTTTTTTGTGTAAAATTACATTTAGTCTGTGAAATTCCCCTTCACTCCAGTGCTGTATTTCTCCCCTAGAACTCCAGTCATTCTCTTTGCATAGTGCAAGAGGGCTGTCAATCACAGTCCCCTCTCACATGAGCAGTAGCTTTAAGGGGTTCAAAATACAAGCAAAATGGCAGAAATAGAATTGATTTGAAATTGATGTGAAAAAGCTGTGTGGGTTTTTTTCAGGAACACATTCCCAGAAAGCTTCCAATGTTTGTTCTAGCAACTAAAATGCATTTGTGGGTAACTGAATTACAAGATCCCTTTCAAATGCTTATAAGCAGGGTATATGTGACAAAAATGTAATTTCTGCAAAAAATTTGGACACTTTTTTGAAAGATAAAAGATAATATGTAAAATAATATATTATATTGTTGAATTTTTTTTAAACCCCCAGTATTTCCATGGAAATAAATGGAGCATTTAAGGGATTTACATAGTATTGTAGGTATCCCAGATCTATTCATAATTTCTGTAATTCCACGTAATATTTTTTATCTACTGCCATAGTTTTAATGATCTTTTTAATTCTAAGCTTGAGAAATCTATGATGCCAAGTCTCCATAGTGACACAGAATTTGGATCCAACACTGAGACTTACGTCTCCTTGCCAACCAGGGGAGTTTAATTGATTTCCCCTCACCATCCCCCAATATCCCATGGAGCAATGTATGCTGTGTGGACGCAGGGCTCCTGCCAGCAGCGTGTGTCACTGTGCCAGGGAGATTAAAGGGACACTATAGTCACCAGAACAACTACAGTTTATTGAATTTGTTCTGGTGTGTAGAATCATTACGTTCAGGCCTTTTGCTGTAAACACTGTCTTTTCAGAGAAAATGCAGTGTTTACATTACAGCCTAGTGATAACTTCACCGGTCACTCCTCAGATGGCTGTTAGAGATCCTTCTTGGGTCATGGCTGCCTAAAATGCATCCAAACATTCAGTATCTACTCCATCTGCATGCAGACACTGAGTTTTCCTCATAGAGATTCATTGATTCAATTCACCACTATGAGGAGATGCTGATTGGCCAGGGCTGTGTTTGTATCATGCTGGCTCTGCCCCTGATCTGCCTCTTTGTCAGTCTCAGCCAATCCTATGGGGAAACATTGTGATTGGATCAGGCTATCACATCTGATGATGTCAGCAGGCAGTGGGCAGGTCAAAAGGAAACAGGGACAAAGTAAACTGCTGCAGACTTGAATACAAGTGAGATTTTACTATATTTGGGGAGGCATGAGGGGCCCAGGGGGTCTAGATGGTGGTTTTAACCCTATAGGGTCAGGAATACATGTTTGTGTTCCAGACCCTATAGTGCTCCTTTAAAAACATGTAACATACACAAATAACTATCAACTAGCAATTGTTACAGATACGTTACAGACTTACTAAAGTTTATTTATTTATTATGCATTAACAGAAATCCGCAAAGCAAAGTGCTGTAATTGTACCTAGTGTTTATACATTGTAGGGAGAAGGTAGGCAGCAGAGGAACTTACCCAAGAAGTAGTGTTATAAACCAGGCAACGTAAATAAAATGTACATCAGGTTTACAGCATATACTACTACTTCTGGATGTTTGGGTTTTTGTTTTGTTTTGCTTTATATAACATATCACAGTGATGGCTAGTGTAATCAAATTGCAAGTGGCATAATTCATTTTACAGAATGTTGTTCGTGGATTTGTAGTGCAGATGCATATAATGATCATTATATCAATATGAACTCTACAACCTTTACTATTGCTTTACCCCCTACATCCTCTACAAGTTTTTCTAGTTTACTAGATAAACAAAAATTATGTTGAAACAAACACTTAATGAAAAATGCAGGCCAAACAAGTCTGATTATACATATAACTGAACTGGAGAATGTCTCCATTTCAGCTAATTTGGACTATTTCACTATATTGCACTAGTTGGTGGATGAACACCTCTCCTCTGCTATCCACATGTGCTCCCTTCGTTTCTTTACTCTTCTCTCCTTTTCTCTCAGGTTATTTTTCCAACAGACATATCACCCTCATTTGACTTCTAATTTGATTTATTTAAATTCTTTATATTTTGTTGTGCATGGTTTAACAGTAGGCTTACTCAGCCACAATAGCAGTCGTAAGCTTATCAGGCATTGTAAACATAACATAGTATATAATAGTCAGCACAGGTTTTAAGTTTTGTTGTTGGGAATAGACTGCACAATTTTTTGATAACATCAGGCATAGTACATTGTGGTAGCTTGGTAGTAGTGTGGTAGGGTACAAGCAAGTGGTTGTGCCTCAGATTTCGGGGAGTGTTAGCCTGCAGGCAGGTGAGGTGTATATGTAAGAACCATAGCACCTATATTTAGGTCTATATTGTACAGGCTAGAGATATGTAGGGAGCAGGCTGTAACAGGCCGACATATCGTTGGTGATATCAGGTGTTAGACTAGTGAGCGGAGAGGCTGACACGTAGGGGCATCAGCTGCGGTTCTAAGCTCTGTCGCTCTGGTTAACCTATGCTTTAAGGTGATTTGTGTGCAGTTGCAAGTTAGATGAGTTAAGACACATAGCACATCTCCGGTTTGGTTCATATTCCATGGGTGCATGTGTTGCGGTGGCCAGAGGCATTGTGGGGGTATGTCATGGTAATAAGGCTCCTTAACCCCGGAGTCTGGGCAGGGGGGTGTTTTGCTGCGGGAAGCTGACCAGGTGTCTGATCTACAGCACAGCATCAAGCAGAAAACGTAAGTGGCATAGAGATGTATAACTGGCATACAACTTAGGCATAAACTTAAATAAAAAAAAAAAAATAAAAAAAAAAAAAAATGAACACACAAAAGGAAAACAGGGGGGGACGACGACATTTCATCAGTCAGTGTATTAGCACTCATCAGCTTAAGAATCGGGTGGGTGCATGATGCTGCTTCCTGCTGGGGCCATCTGTCCCGATGGGGTGAATGGTGCTATGTTAACTATATCCAATCGGTGTGGTGTTTTCATCTTAGCACCTTCCGTGGGGTGAATACCCAGTGCTTGTGGTGCTTCCGCCAGTGTTGTCAGTTGGTGGTTTTGACCTTCATGTGTGGCAATCAGCATTCGGGGGTGGCCCCATCTATATTGTATGTCTGCTGCTTTCAGTTGTGCTGTGATTACTCTCATGGAAGCCCGCCACTGCAATGACTCAGGTCTTGGAAGAAGTGCAAGGTTAGATTCTCGAAAGCGTACGGGGTCTGGCCCCTGACAGCACGGAGGAATCAGTCTTTGTCTGAGCGGGATTTAAAGCTCATGATGACATCCCTTGCGGTGTCTGGGGCATTGCTTGGGCGCCCTGGTATGCGGAAAAGGCTATCTAGGATCAGTCATTTGGACTGTTTGGGTGGTAGGGCAGTTTGCAGCAACCTCTTTATGAGGAGCAGCAATTCGTCTGCTGTCACGGGATCCCCCTCACCTTTATATTTCTTTGTCTCGCCATATCTTCGAGCTGCCCCACTCGAGCGTTGAGTTGTGAGCATGTGGTTACCAGCTCTTGTGTTTGCTTCGAATAGTCCTGAATTTCCTCTTCCGTGGCTCGCATGCGGCCTGTGAGTGTTCAGTTCCGTCTTGAGGCCAGCTAATTCTGCAGTAAAGAAGGCCTTGAGGTCAGTCACCATACCTGACAAGTCGGCCTTAGTGGCCAGTGGTGGTTCAGATTGCCTTTTTGGAGCGGTTTGTTACTTCCTGTGGGGTGTCTGTGTCGGCACATCGCTCAGGTAGTCATCCTCTGAGGCGGATAGTGACTCCATCCCCATTGTTTGAAAGATGTCCGCCATTTTGGGTCTACAGGCCTGGGACAAGAGTTGCCCGATATCTTGGGTATGTCCCGTGGACAGCCCTCGGGGTTTCCGTGAGTGCTTCCCCATGTTGTACTGGCTCCCCTTCCGTCTTTCCTCGGCTTGTGGAGGTAGATTTTGAGGGTTCTGAGGTTGTTTTGCTGTAGTAGTGTCTGAGCTCAGGATTCATGCGACTTGTCTGCTCAATAGCTAGCGCCGCCCCCTTCTAATTTGGTTTAACCCTGCTCAGGTACTATGCCTAGATTTCATGATGAAATTCCCACTTTTATGGTGGCTGTAAAGGGGAAAGCTGTAGTTAAGGACTTACATACCTGATTCTTTTACTGATTGGTATCTTCATCTTCCTATTCAACATATTTCTGCACTCGCCATAGTTCTTCCGCAAGTGGAATACAATGTAATAGGCATTTATTGTACATCACAAGACAAGATGGCAGGATCTTGTGATGGCCAGAAATCAAGTCCTACATGAAACAAAGTAGTTCTTGCTTTGTCTTATGTGTGTGTGTATTGGAAGTTTTGTTGAGATTTAAAGCAACCACAGCACATTCAACATGAGCTTTTCGCAAAGTCTCTGTTTATTAAAACCTGTATTCTGTATGGCAGAGTGAAGGATATTTTAACTTGAGAAACCAAACACATCTGTAATATGTAGGAGTAATGCTCTTTCCTCAAATCCTCCTGTTAGTTTGGAGAACATTCCTCAACAAAATGAGACTATATTGACTATAAAACCAAAGGTAAATTATGAGTCGTCTGCATACTTGCCAACTGTCCCGTTTTTGCCGGGACAGTCCCGGCAAGCTGGAGTCTGTCCTGGGCAATTCACACTCCCGGGACAGTCCTGGCAACTTACTGGCCATGTGCTTTTATTATTTTTCGTCGGTCTGTAACAGCCTTTCACATACTTGCCAACTGTCCAGTTTTTGCCGGGACAGTCCGGGCAAGCTGGAGTCTGTCCCGGGCAATTCACTCTCCCGGGACAGTCCCGGCAACTTGCTGGCCATGTGTTTTTATTATTTTCCCTCGGACTGTAACAAGCTGGAGAGGAGAGAGGTGCTATAGACTGTGGAGAGATGCTGCTGGGGGCTTGAGGGAGCACTCACAGTCTCCCTTCCAATTTCCCAGCAGCTCCCCGGCACACAGGCTCCTGCTCTGCGGCGCGGACGTAGGCTCTGCCTCCGCAATGGAAGCCCCGCCCCAAGCTCTGCCCCCACCTTTAAGCAGGCGACCTTGCTGCTGTTGGAAGAGGCCAGAAGATTGCTACCTGACCTCCCAGCAACAGCCTCCAGTGCCAGGTAGGCTTGATATATTCAGGTGTGTGTATGTGTATGTGTGCCTGCCTGCCTGCTAGTGAGAAAGCTTGTGTGTTTCTCAATGAGTGTGTGTGTGTAAGTGAGCTTGTCTGTAGACCACCAGGGCATAGCACCCCTCATACACACACAGCACCCGGCACACACACAGCATCCTCACACATACACACTACACCCCTTACACACACACACTGCACCTCTCTCACACACACTGCACTCCTCATGCACACACAGCACCCATCACACACAGCATCCCTGACACAAAGCCCCCCTCACACACATCACCCCACATACACCGCACCCCTCACACACATACACAGCACTTCTGACACACATACTCAGCACCTCTGAAACACATACACAGCATTCACACACACACAGCACCCGTCACAAACAGCATTTGTCACACACTGCACCCCCCCCCACACACACACAGCACTCTTCACACACTGTACCCCTCACACACAACACCTCTCACACACAACACCTCTCACACACACACAACACCTCTCACACACACAACACCTCTCACACACACAACACCTCTCTCACATACAACACCTCTCTCACATACAACACCTCTCACACACACAACACCTCTCACACACACAACACCTCTCACACACACAACACCTCTCACACACACAACACCTCTCACACACACAACACCTCTCACACACACAACACCTCTCACACACACACAACACCTCTCTCACACACACAACACCTCTCTCACACACACAACACCTCTCTCACACACACAACACCTCTGTCACACACACAACACCTCTCTCTCACACACACAACACCTCTCTCTCACACACACAACACCTCTCTCTCACACACACAACACCTCTCTCTCACACACACAACACCTCTCTCTCACACACACAACACCTCTCTCTCACACACACAACACCTCTCTCTCACACACACAACACCTCTCTCTCACACACACAACACCTCTCTCTCACACACACAACACCTCTCTCTCACACACACAACACCTCTCTCTCACACACACAACACCTCTCTCTCACACACACAACACCTCTCTCTCACACACACAACACCTCTCTCACACACACACAACACCTCTCTCACACACACACAACACCTCTCACACACACAACACCTCTCACACACACAACACCTCTCTCACACACACAACACCTCTCTCACACACACAACACCTCTCTCACACACACAACACCTCTCTCACACACACAACACCTCTCTCACACACACAACACCTCTCTCACACACACAACACCTCTCTCACACACACAACACCTCTCTCACACACACAACACCTCTCTCACACACACAACACCTCTCTCACACACACAACACCTCTCTCTCACACACACAACACCTCTCTCTCACACACACAACACCTCTCTCTCACACACACAACACCTCTCTCTCACACACACAACACCTCTCTCTCACACACACAACACCTCTCTCTCACACACAACACCTCTCTCACACACACACAACACCTCTCTGACACACACACAACACCTCTCTCACACACACAACACCTCTCTCTCACACACACAACACCTCTCTCTCACACACACAACACCTCTCTCTCTCACACACACACAACACCTCTCTCTCTCACACACACACAACACCTCTCTCTCTCACACACACAACACCTCTCTCTCTCACACACACAACACCTCTCTCTCACACACACAACACCTCTCTCTCACACACACAACACCTCTCACACACTGCACCCCTCTTTGCAGTCTGTGTGTCTATTCAGCAGTCTGTGTGTGTGGATGAAGTAGCCTGTGTGTATTCAGCAGTCTGTGTGTGTATGAAGTAGCCTGTGTGTATTCAGCAGTCTCTCTGTGTGTTTTCAGCAGTGTGTGTATTCTGCAGTCTGTGTGTATTCAGCCGTCTGTATGTGTGTTTATTCAGCAGCCTGTGTATTCATCATTCTGTGTGTGTGTGTGTGCACGTACTCCGAGAATTACAGGTAATTGTATTGGGAATTTCAAACTTTAGTTTGAAATAGTGCAGCTGAATGGGAGAATGTTTCCAACTCTGCTTCTTTGACCAATTACCATCTCAATTCCCTGTCATTCTATCTTTATTGAGTAGACCCTGTAATCTGTACTATAAGTAGGCCGAGATTAATAATGTGGGTTGGACATAGTAGGCAGAGCTTTGTGGAAGTGGGTGTGGTAAATTTTCAACGTAATAATTAATAGCTGGCAACTATTCGTCTGTACAAATTCCCATTTCATAACATACCAAAAAAAAGGCTATTAGGGGAATACATATATGTCCTGTATGGGAAAGTTGCTGGAAAACACTCTTAGGCAGTCAGAAAAATACTTAACAAATCATAGTAACACTGTAGTATAATTGGAATGGAATTCTAGGGTTCCAGTCCCTTTTTTTACCCTATTTTGAATAGTGGGACCTAGTAAGGGGCAGAACAGAAAAGGACGTAGATGATTTCCTATCGCATTACTTTCAGTGGTATTAGAACCACATGGTCATAGGAGATTGGAATGTGCACTCCCCACCCTTCTGATGCAACTTCTTACATTAGGTTAAGGTGTTAACAGGGATGGTCAGATTTTGTTATTTTAGTATTATTATTGCCATTTATATAGCGCCAACAAATTCCATAGCACTTTACAATATTATAAAAGACAGGATTCAACTAAAAATAGGACAATGACAAGAAAACTTACAGGAACGATAAGTTGAAGAGGACCTGCTCAATCGAGCTTACAGTCTATAGGAGGTGGAGTGTAAAACACAATTCTTGTTGGATTGTGTTCTTTGATAGATGATTTGCAGTACATTTAATAAAAGCATTCACAGTTCATACTAAGAATGCACATCAGGGACTTAACCTTCACCAAAAATCCCAAAGAGAATTGGCTGCATTGTAATGAAAATAGACTTTGGCTTTGCTTTTGTTTTCTTTGTGCAAACAGATCTGCTTTTTCAGCTTAGATTTTACTTATTTCAAATGGAATTTCTAGCAATAAATAACTGTTGTATATTATTGATATAAACTGTTTCTAACCTGTGACATAAAGTAATTAAAACAAAGCAATTTAAAAAAAAAAAAGAAATCCAAAAAGTACATATAAATAGTGGGTGCAAATGACCACGGATTTTCTTTGAGAAACATGTAATTTCTTCATATTTATGTTCCTTTAAGAATTTGCGTTTCTTAAAGGACTACTATAGACACCCAGACCACTTCAGCTCAATGAAGTGGTCTGGGTGCCAGGTCCGACTAGGATTAACCCTGCCTGCTGTAAACATAGCAGTTTCAGAGAAAGCATTGAGAAACTTGCCGCGCATGCGCATTCGGCTCTGCTGACCTCGAACGGGGTAGTTGACGTCGGCAGGGGGGTAGAGGTCACCAGCGCCGAGGGATCCTAGCGTTTGAATAAGGTAAGCGCCACAGGTGGGGGCATCCTCAGGGCACTATAGTGTCAGGAAAACTGCTTTGTTTTCCTGACACTATAGTGATCCTTTAAATAACGGTTAGTCTGTACAAAGTCTGATTACCCCTTTAAATGTATTGCATATTCTACTGCGTTTTAAGGACTGAATCTACAGGACTTTTGCATAGTTTTACAAATGGCATTACTTCTGCCTGCGGTTTTGACTGTTGTATATCCCAGGAAACCCAACAATTCTCTGGCAAACATACTCTTCTAATTCTACTTATATTTTCCATGTGTTAAATTTGCTTTTCTTCTTTTTTTTATTTATTTTATTTTACTTCCTTCCTGCTTTCATCCCTCAATAATATTCACATGTATGTTGTAATTTAAGCACTACAAATTATATTGCGTATTGCAAAAAATGAAACCATAGTCTAGACTGGGGCTATCAAATTCTAGTATTAGAGGTTTGCAAACACAGCACCCTTTTAGGATACAGGTGGTCTTCATACTTACATCAGATTAGATACTTGCAAAAGGCAAATGTAAGTTAGAATAATGTAACACAAGTCTTACTCTTACAATCCGTGATATATAGGTTAATGTCCCTGATTGAGTTTGTCATTTGATACTTATAAAATGCCACAATATTTGACACTAACTTATGTAGAGAACATTGAGCAATTAAATCTTCTAAAAGGTACGGACATATCTAAAACTGAGATAAAAGCAGATAGGTTTCTAGGGCTTACTGTCCTAGTGTAAAAGGCATCTGGCGCAAAGCGGACCAGACTCTCTCCTATCTGGTTGATGGTGTTTAATAGAGATGATAAAATTAGAGAGCAACGCCTTGATGTGCTCCTTAGGTTCATAATGATATGCAGAGGGAATATAATGTAGCAAGTAGATACTTATAATATTAAAGTAAGAAGAGATACACTTACAGTGTTTGGAGCCGAGAACTAGCTCTAGATGTAGTGCTTGGGCAGTACAATCCCTGTCTGTGTATATGGGTCTGAAGTCTTGATCCAGTACAATATATTTCAGATATGAAATGCAGGAAGAACAAAAACCACCAATACAGTATAGTATATCGGATACCCGGAGTATTGAACAAAAGCGCATACTCACATTTAATAGAGCCTTCTTGCACAAGGCCTTGGGTGGAATGATCCCAACTCTTGGATATATGTGCAGTCTTCTCTCCATTCACACCCAAGAAGAGTGTGTGTGTGTGTGTGTGTGTATGTATATATATATATATATATATATCATGCGCAAGAGTACAGCTTTGAGGTCTATGGAGGATTCAGCAAGATAAGGGGATCCTACATAGATAGAAACAATTTTCCTGCAGCCGTCACTGGTGATTAACACTTCTTGACAGTGGCACCTCATTGTCCCTACTTTGTCTCGGTATATCTTTTGACTGGGCTAGAATTTCAGTGAAATTCCAACACGGTTAAAATGCGTAAACTTCTATGTTTATAAAGATTCTATGTTTATAAAATATAGTTGAACCTCGGAACTCGAACGGTCCCGTTCTTGAACAATTCGGAAGTCGAACTAAAATTTTGTGTAAAAAAAATGTATCGGTAAGTGAACGATCCTCGGTACCTGAACACATCACGCGTCATTCGCCTCTATGGTAATCTTGTTGGTAATCTTAAGCAGTGACACCTGCTGGTTCTACGTGAGTGTAATTATTTCTTTGATACAAACCCTACCCTTCTGATTGCTCAGTACGGCTGCTGAGTGCAGACAATGGAATAAAATCCCTTCATGTTACTTATTAATCCTATCCCCTCCACACACAATCTCTATAACTGAAATATGTATCTTCTTCTCTACTATTCTCCATGGTGAACTCTATTTCACTTGTTTCACGTTTACAGTTTCCCGTTTAACTATAGGATTATCACCTCTGAATGCAAGAGCCATCCATGTAATACTAGCTTTCAGCGTGTAGACCCCAAGGTGTAATACTGAGGTCCATCCATGAACTGGATGTACATGTACATGATCACATCTGGTACATGATATGTCTGGAACGGATTAATCAAATTTCCATTAATTCCTATGGGAAATGTTGATTCAGTTATCGAACAAATCGGAACTGGAACAGCCTTCTGGAACGGATTAAGTTCGAGTTCCAAGCTTCCACTGTACTCATTTTCTGTGGGATGTTGTGTTTTGAATTAAAAAGAAAATATTTCTGATCCTTGACCTCCATATCGGCATCATTCCTTAAAAGTAAGCGAACCTTTTGGTTCATCATACTATGCACAAAGGGACATGCTGTTTATAGGTCTGAATACAACTAGAACTTTTGTGAAATTTTTCTCAGAATGAGAAAAGATGCAAACCAACAAGTATGTTTTAAGCTCTTGACTCTAATTACGGTATCTTGGTGTAACACAGTGAGCAAGATTTTTACTCCTGCTTTACTTATATTCACTCCAAACATCTTGCTCTTAAGGAGCTTTAGTTGTGACAGCATGTATATACTCTATTCCTAAAATAATGAAAGGAGTTGCTGCCCTATTATCATTGTATTCTGATTAATTCCACTGCTTAACACTGAGCCATGCATCCCCTGAGCTCTGACTTCCCATAGAAAATAACAGAATAGCTTTGATGACTTAATTTAGAGGGACACTAAAGTCACCCAGCTCAATGAAGTGGTTTGTGTGCCAGGTCCCCCAGGTTTTAACCCTTCAGAGAAACTGCTATGTTTACATTGCAGGGTTAATCCAGCCTCTAGTGGCTGACAGCCGCTAGAGGCACTATTGCGCTGCTGGATGCGAAAATCGAATCAAGCGTACAGAACGTCCATAGGAAAGCATTAAAAAATGCTTTCCTATGCACAGTTTGAATGCGTGCGGAGAGGTCACCAGCGCCGAGGGAGCCCGGCGCTGCATTAAAGTAAGTAGCTGATTGGGTTTTAACCACTTCAGGGCCAAGGGAGAGGGGCACTGAAGGTGGGGGGTCCTAATGAGTATATAGTGTCAGGAAAACTAGTTTGTGTTCCTGACACTATAGTGATCCTTTAAGCATGGTTTATTATAAAATCTGTTAAAAGATCTAAACAAGGGACTTCAAAGTTGAGCAGGCTTTTAATACATTCTCAATGTATGCATTACAAAATGCAGATCTGACCCGACGTCTCGTTTTAATTTTACACTGCAGTGCTCATTTATATAACACTGAATTATAACAGGCATACAAAACTAAAATGTACAAGATGCAGATTGCTCTAGAGGAGATGACCCCTGGGTGCAATCTCATTTAGTTCACCCATAACTATCCAAAGTGGAAAATACCTTGTGATTCAATCCACAGTCACATCCCAGCCCTAAAATCCAAAGCATTCCAACCCAATGCACTCATGTCTTTCTCTATTGCAGATTAACTGCAGCTCACATTGGCCTCAATTTTAGCATTTTTGCATAAGGTTTTCAAATGAATATTTTTGGATACAATTTCAAAATGATTTAATATTCTGGAATAAAAAAGTGGTGATCTGTTGTGTTTTTTTTTATATAGGATATATTTGTGATATTTCTATATTTTGCAAAAAAAACTAATTTTAAACAGTTTTTATCCAAAATTATTCAATTGTTTGAAAAGCTTATTCAGAAATATTACATTGAGGCCATTGTTGTTTGTGTATATTTATATATATGTCTGTAAAGATATAGAAGCAACTGTTCAGGAGGTCGATGGAACAATTGTTGCAGAAAATAGCCTTAAATTGTAAAGTGTTTTAAAGCTGGTTTTTATTCTATGGAAATGTTAAATTGTGTTGGCAATTCTGTTTATTGGTATTTATACAGTTAATGAGATGATATAAAGATTATGAAATATAACTGCCAGACAACTGTTTATAAATTGCAGAGCCTGCAATATATGTACTTTGCTGGGGGGAGGGGTGTGGGAGAAGAAAATTGCATTAGTAATACCATTATATGTTTTTATTTATGGCTTTTCGATTGTGGGATTTAAGAAATATTTATTTTTCTTATTTTTTTTCTTTTGTTTTCTATTTAGGATTGAATTTCCAGTCCAGATAAATCACCTGCCTCGGGAAACTCTCCTTACAGTTACACTTTATGCAGTTCCTGTCCCACCTCCTGGAAGTTCCTCTGAGCCAAGCAAACAGAAGCGAAATCCTGTGCCCCTGGGCTGGGTCACAACACCCCTCTTTGACTTCAGACAGTAGGTTCTACTCCACACTCACCAGTGGCAAACTCTTCTAATCCTTATACAATAGTGCCTTGCTGTACAGAGCTTCACTAGTGCAATGCTTTACATATTCTCCTTTTTCTACACTATTTTAAGGTCATGAATGTTAGTGGCATTTCTTTTTACAATCATTTTTTACTTGGGGTGGGGGTGCTATTGCATACTTAATATGCATATAATGTATTATAAAAATAAGCATTTAAATGCACTGATGAATGTGATAAAAAATCATATTTGCTTTACGATGATGCTATGAAATCTAACCCAACATTTTAGCGATGTATGCCTATATCTACTTCTTGTTCAACTTTAAAGATCCCCTAGCCTAGTGGGTCATGTTTCATTACAGTCTTTAAGTATAGCCTTTAAATAAACAAATGATAGGTGTGTGTGTGTGTGTGTGTGTATATGTGTATGTGTGTGTGTGTATATATATATATACAGATAATTTTGTGTAACAGGTTAGACTATAATTTTTATGTGAGCATTATTTTTCCCAAAAGTGTGCCATGGAGAACACCAGATAAGATATATTTTACATTATGTTTTGGTTTTACATATAGAGGTCTTGCCCTCTTATATAATTTTATCTTTGGTTATCAAAATTAGAAACTCCAGTGCTATTTATGTTTTAGGGTTTCTGCACAGTTAAGCACCCACAGTGACTAACAATTTACAGGAATTCATAAAACAATTAAATATGTAAAATTCAATTGATTGGAATACCCACTGACTTACCTGCAAGCACCTGCTTGGACTTCAGTAGTTTGACTTTGAGACTTTATGGTATTGGTTAAAGAATTATAGAGAGTATATTGTTTTTCAGTATTTCCTTTTTTTTTTTTTAAGCACAGTTTTCCACTAATTTTGTATGGTTTTCTCTCATAAAAGTTTACATCAACTCTTTGAACTGTCGTTGTCTCATAATGTATCTTGTCTTCTAAAGGCTTTTAACCTGTGGTCGGCGTTTACTTGGTCTTTGGCCAACAACAAAGCATGGTAATACCAGCTTTAGCACACCGAACGTGAATCAACCAGACAGTATAATCCTGCAGGTAAAGACCTCTCCCAAATGTCAATGTCAAAAACATTCCGATTTTAAAGAGTGAATTTAGCAGTCTAAAAGTCATATGTCTGTGTGTGGCAGGGATAGGCAACCTTTGGCACTCCAGATGTTTTGGGCTACACCTTCCATGATGCTTTGCCAGCATTATGACTGTAAGAGCATTGTGTGAGATGGAGTCCAAAACATCTGGAGTGCCAAAGGTTGCCTATCCCTGTATTGTAACGTATCTTATATAGCTATATACTGACGTTACAAATTACCTGGTGCAGAGTACTAAATGCCTGTTTACAAAGAGATTTTTAAAAAGATCACCCAAGCCCATTTCTTACTTACGTAGGTTTTATTTTTACCTGTTGTTACCTGAGCACTTTGAAGAATATGTATATATAATGAATCTCTTTTTAACATTGGAAAATGTAGACATCATATAATTAACACAGTAGGTATATGTATGATGTTTAGGCAGCCTTAGGTAAGTTACGCTTACATATACAGTATAAGCATTGATGAACAATCACTAGTGCACTGTTATTACAATGGCTGCTTGAGCAATAGTACAAACTGTTGTGCAAACAGTTTTTCATGAGTAAGCAATAAAATGAATGATCAGGACATCTGTCAATAACAGAAAGTGTTTGGATGCTGATGTATGAGATGATGAAGAGAATTCTGTGAGTTGGTCCCCCCCCTCATTGATCATCAAGTTGAAATTGATTGAGTTCTACACACTGCCACGTCCTCGTCTCTCTGCAAAAGCAAAGCAGCAATTCCTTGGATTGAGAAAAAGGGAAATAAAATTTTTCCTTTCTTTCTAATTCAATAGAATAAAAAACAGCTGCTACATGGGTCCCCTTGCCAGGAAACTTTATAGAGTGAGATGTCTTCTAAGCTTAGTAACAGAAATTTCTGACAAAACAGACTTTCTATTACTGAAAAATTAGCCTGCTCCACCTCCCCCCTCCCCTTCTCAACTGGTTTATTGCCACATGGAATAAGTGGATAATTTTTCATTTTTTTTATTCCACAGTTTAGTGGTTGCACTATTTAAACTTAATGCATTGTATTATTAGTCAAAAGAATGTGGGAAATAGAGCAAAGAAAGTATTACAAATGTTCTCATATTTCAGAAATGAAAAATAAGCTTTAATAATTGTTTGAACACTTGCATAAAATATTTGATGTGCATGAAGAGATGCTTCTACTGTTTAAGAATTCTCTTTTTTTTTAATGATACTTTTTATATATTTATTTTAAGTTGTGTAAGTTAGAATTTTAGAGTGCTCTATACTTTCATTTGATAACTTGTTGTCACTAGCATAGTTCTGAAATAAGGCTTGGATGCATGATGTGTGTATTCTGAGATGTCTAGCTTTAAAATGATTTATCTAGTGAACTGGGAATCACAGAGAAACAGACAAGGGAATTGCATCACTTAGGCCAAAGTAATGGGGTTTTCGTATATAATTTGGAATTACTCTCTCTACTCTCTGAAATTACTGGTTCGGTAAATACACCTAAAGTATCTTACTTTAAAGAATATGCAGAGAGCATTCCTTAATTAACAATAGACATGTCCTGTAGGACATGGTTCAGAATTACCACTAGCCATTGACATGTGAAAGCTGAGATGAGTACAAATTAACCCTTTGTGATTATGCCATCGATCCTCCAGGTGTGCAGTGGCTAGTAACCTTTAAAGTGACACTCCACTGCCCAAATAAAATAAAAAATCAAATCACTGTTTAGTAGATTTACCGCCTGTGAAAACATGCATGCATTTCATTTAGCTTTTTTTTTTTTTTTTTATTTGGCTAATTCTAGAAAGAGATTTATTGTTTGCTTCCTTTGCAAGTCCTCCCCTTCTGACCCCTCCCAGATTTTCTGTGGCTGTCCAATCACAGACTTCCCAATGCAGCTCAATGAGAAGTCTTTGCAAGGCAGGCACTCTGGACAATTGCTGCTTCTTAAATTTATCTCCACTGAGCTACCCAAACCTGGACGTAACAACTGGTTGTCTGATTGAGAGCCAGGGGGTGTTACAAGATTAATTTATAAAAGAGCCAATTTTCATTGAAATTTGCACTTTTTGTAAAAGTGCAAATTAGAACACACTGTTCACATATAATGCACTTCAGCAAGCTAACGGGCTTTAGGTTTGGAGTGTTCCTTTAAGACCTTGCTGACCTTACAATTCGAAAAAGATAGCTAGATATTCAATTGAAGTAACACTATAGTCACCTAGACCACTTCAGCTCAATGAAGTGGTCTGGGTGCCTGGTCCCCCAGGATTTAACCCTTAAGATGTAAACACTGCAGTTTCTTAGAAACTGCTATGTTTACATTGCAGGGTTAATCCAGCCTCTACTGGCTGTCTTCCTGACAGCCACTAGAGGTGCTTCTGCGACGCTGGATACGAAAATCACATTCAGCGTGCAGAACGTCCATTGAGAAATGCTTTCCTGTGGACTGTTTGAATGCGCGCGCGCCTCTTGCCGCTTATGCGCATTGCGCTCCACTCGGGAGCTGACGTCGGCGGGGAAGGGGAGGTCACCAGCACCGAGGGAGCCCGGCGCTGGATAAAGGTAAGTGGCTGAAGGGGCTTTAACCCCTTCAGCCCATGCGGGAGGGGGACCCTGAGGGTGGGGGACGGGACCTATGGGTTATATAGTGTCAGGAAAACGAGTTTGTTTTCCTGACACTATAGTGATTGTTTAACTATAAGTTTCTTCCTTATTGCTTTGTAGTTTTAGCCACTTATTTTTATTGCTCTGTTTTCTCAGATCGATTTCCCCACCTCTGCATTTAATGTTAAATTCACAAAGCCGGAAACAGAAGCTTTCAGTCCTAAATACGATTTATCCAGCCTTGGTGAGGAGGATCGTTCCAAACTCCAGGAAGCCATGCAGAAGGAGTCTTTATATTGGTGAGAGAAAGAAAAGTCACTATAAAAAGAAAGAAAAAAGTTCCATGTGCTTAATAATTCAATAAACATTGTATAATGTCCAATTAATGACAACTTGGAATTATCTAACCTCTCATTTCTATTACATTAACTATATCTGAGATAATTCTGGTAATATTGAGGAATATTTTTAAAGCGTACATACCATCCATACTGTACTCGAAATAGATACTCATTCTATCATCGATTTTTTGTGTTTATAGTGGAATTCACTGCTTAAAGGGACACTCAGACCAAAGGGGTACCCAGACCACTTCTGCCCATTGGAGTGGTCTGGGTGCCAACTCCCACTACCCTTAACCCTGCAAGTGTAATTATTGCAGTTTTTATAAACTTCAGTAATTACCTTGCAGGGTTAACTACTTCTCTAGTGGCTGTCTACTAGACAGCCACTAGAGGGCACTTCCTGAGTCATAGCACAGGTTTTCTGTGCTATAGCGTCGCTGGACGTCCTCACGCTGTGTCTCCCCCGCCGGATGACGTGGGGACGGGGAGGAGCGTGGGCGGACCAAGGAGCAGCGGCGAGGGACATCGTCGCTGCCTCTAGTAAGTCACTGAAGGGGTTTTGTTTTGTTTTCCTGGCACTGGAGAGTCCCTTTAAAGGGGTCCTATAGTGCCAGGAAAACAGGGGCTGAAGGGGTTAAATTCTCTTCAGTCACTTACCTGAGTCCCTCGGCGCTGGAGGTCCTCATGCAGAGCATGAGGACGTCCAGCGTCAGGTAGTGGACCAAAGGTCTGTTTCGATTCCGGAAGCCCTCTAGTGGCTCTCTGGTAGACAGCCACTGAGGGCAGACTTAGAGCTGCAATGTAAACATTGAGGTTCTCTGGAACAGCAATGTTTTACATTGCAGCACTAAGTTCAAAAGGGACACAACACCCAGACCACTTCAATGAGCTGAAATAATGTGGGTGCTTACAGTGTCCCTTTAAACAAATGTCTGAGAGGAATCCTTGAATTTCCCAAATCACCTTCCTTAAAGCAGGTCTGTCACTTTTCAGTTTTTTATAATGAAATACTGACCCTGACTGCGTTAGAATTTCATTGATATTTTAATGCAATACAAAGATGCCATCCCAAAACCTGTCACAAGATATGACTGTGGGATTCAGGCATTGGTCTATGTAAGCTTCAGCGATCCTCCATATACATCAGAGTTTTACTCTTGTACATGCATGAAAGTACACCCCTGACGCAGCGTCTTGCAAACCAAGAAGACCAGCAGGAAGATTATGGCGGTGACTATGGGTGACCGCTTCAAATAGGAAAAACCTACTTTCCTCTTGGAACCCCCGTATCCACTGGACCCACACCAAATATGTCACTTTTGTGGGTCTTTGCAAAATATACAAAGCCCTCTGAAAGTGACAGACTGGCTTTAATAGGATCTTTAAGGTGGTTTTATTGCCCTAAAAAATATCCTTATGCTGTATCTAGGTATATTGGGTAAGCCTAACTACCTGTATCTAGGTATATTGGGTAAGCCTAACTACCTGTATCTAGGTATATTGGCCTAAGATTGTTGTCGCGTGGCATTATATGATATAAGTTTTTTTTTTTTTAATGCAGCTTTGTCACCATGGTGCCTTCTATAACCTTGCTTTTAAAAATAAGGAGCATGATACTCACAGTGCACTACTTAATTCAGTAATTATATGTAAGTGTTCTGTAAGTGGGCCATACGGATGTCGGGCTGATCATACTAGAGTTATGAAGGGGGCATGTGATCTAGCTGTTACTCTAACTCCCATACATGTTGCAGCTGTCTGACTGTAACACAACACCTTAACCGGCCTGAGATTACAGCCTGAACAACAGTTCACAAAGAGCCTGTCTGGTCAGCTCAAATCAATGTTATTTAAGACTTAAGACACCTAGACTGACAACTGATCCACATTCTAGCCCCAGAGGAGCTGCATCTCACTTTGATTACTTTGCTGCTAACAATAACATAATTAGGATGTTTGGTCCTTCTGATGAAATGAACATGTGTTCATCGTGAGCTGATGGAAAAAGAAAAAAAGAAAAGGAAAACATTTATTTATTTATTTATTTTTTTACATGAAACACATCTCAACCAGATGAACCATTTTTGCAACTTTTGTTTTCTGCTTTCTGTCCTTTCTCTCGTCTTGTTTTACACGCTGGTGTTCTCGTGGCACATTCAGTTTTTGCTGTAGTTGGCAAGTCTCTAAATAGCAAGTGTCTACATATGTTATACTTGCAGTAAACATTCCTATGTCTGACTTAGTGATACGAACAATTAGCAATACTTGTTTTGTTCTGTTGAAAATGTCAAGTGGCTTGGTATCCCATTTGCCCATAGATATATAGTTATAATCCATTAAATCTTCACATCAGTGTTTACAAATACTTGCTATAAATATATATTTTTTTATTTTCTCCTGCTTCCTTTATTTATCAAACGAATGTAAATTACATAAAGGTGTATGTAAGGCATAGTGGGAAATATAATTTATTATTATGATTGGTTTTTTTTTGTTTTTTACATTTTATTTATTATCAAGAGTACGCATGTTAACACCTTTTAACCTAATCGGCAAGTGATAAATGTTTCCATAGCACAAGACAGAGTTCTTTATTGATTCAGAAAGGCGAATAACTGAGTTGATTTTTACAGGAATAAATCATGAACCAACTGCATTATCACATCTCTTTTTAGAGAGGTGTTTTTCTCCCAAAGTGTCTGCCTACACTGTGGCATCAGGGGGAGAGGTTAGATATACAGTCAGGTCCATAAATATTGGGACATCGACACAATTCAAATCTTTTTGGCTCTATACACCAACACAATGGGTTTGAAATGAAACAAACAAGATGTGGGAAAAAGTGGGAGGCACATATACAAACTGTTGTAATTCCTACACCGTTCACCTGATTTGGATGTAAATACCCTCAAATTAAAGCTGAAAGTCTGCAGTTAAAGCACATCTTGTTTGTTTCATTTCAAACCAATTGTGTTGGTGTATAGAGCCACAAAGATTAGAATTGTGTTGATGTCCCAATATTTATGGACCTGACTGCTCCTAGACTCAATCATCTTCTGCGTTCCTCTGATGTTCAGCTCCACCTAGTTTCATGTGCCAGGAGCAGTTGTCACTATTGCACTCTAACTCCTGCTCCAGAAGAGTACAGAGTGGAGGCCTATGGATGGTTCAGCAGGGCTGCAGATCCTCCATGGATGACTTGCACTTGTGTAATGAGATGCCATAGACATCTTTGCACACTGCATGAGATGCCTATTCCCTTCAGCTGCTAGCTCAAAAAGTTGATAGGAATCGACAGGTGGTGACAGCAGAATTTCTGTACATGGCCTCATTTTGACATAAAGTGGGTCGTAGATCAAACAAAGTAGTCCCTACTTACATAGAATTCCATGTGAGACACTCACACTGTTCGCGACAGCATTTACGTTTTTAGTAAACATGGATCCTCTTTATTTTATATTTTTTAAACCCCGAGGAGAAAATGTTTTCTGGTTACCGTCATGCGAGTCTTTATTGTGTTCATAGTAACTAGTTAAGCATCATGCTTACTCTCCAAGGAAAAGAGCTTGCAATTTCTACCGAAAATTAAATTCTTTGTGAGGCACTGAGGATATAAATGGTTTCCAAACAGACCGATTTAGTTTGTTGAGAGCAACTCATTAAGATTTATTTAATAGTTCTTACATGGCACTCCTAATCAGAGATCTTTAAAATGATATAATGAGTCAAAATAGCATTCTGATACAGTCTAATAGGTAGTCTAATAGGATAAATTATATTAGTCTAAAGAACAAAGATAAAGTCTAATATGGATCAGAATAAAGTGTGCTGTAAAATAACACACCTCAAGTTGTATGCAAACAGTTTTTTTTGCTGTTGTTTTTTTTAGGAACAACAATTGTTTATCATTTTGAACAAAATAAGTCTCAACGGCATGGATATCACATTCAGCTCACTTATATAGAAAATCAAATATATCACTGTGTTAGAGATTGTCATTATGTTTATTCTAAACACTGCAGCTTGATCATTCCAAGGTCTTCAAAGCTTGAGTTGATGACATCTTCTTGATTTCACACTACCTATCACTCTGTCATAAGAATTCTCACCCGTGATTTGGTGTTCCATTGTGAACTTGAAATCTACACAATAACAGATCATTACTGAATACATATTATCCTTAAATAAAACGGCTGTATTTATTGGTACCTTTTTTGCTTGACTGACAATATTTAAAAGACAAGCTTTCAAGAGTTTTCCTCTTTTCCTCGGCTCTGAAAAAATAAATAGCTTCAGACCTGAGGAAGAGCGGAAACTTTTTAAATATGATGTTAGTCTAATAAAAAGGGTGGTATTGCATATGACTATACTTTGGGGGGGGGGGAGGGGAGGGGGTGATGAGGGATAATCTCCTATGTAGTATTCATCATATAGGTTGAACTCTTGACACCAGTAAGTCAAGAAAATATTTGAAAGACCAAAGAGATACCAGACATTCAAAAAGCATTCAAAGATATATCTACTGAGCGTGTAATGCCCCCGTAAATGTGAGTTAAAAGACACATGCTATATTAGTATGCCTGTGTACTATTTCTAGCAATATTTCTCTTTTTTATTTATATTTTTATTTGAAACTGCTGGCAAAAAAAATCCAGTATAAATTTCCCCATATATTTAACCTTTCATTATACAACATGGTTTTCAAAATACTTTATGCCAGCATGGAACAGCTTCCTCATTTAGCTTCACATCTTTATGCAGCCCTGTTCCAATAATTGCATTGACAATTCTATGTTTTTTTATTTTTGTTTGTTTTGTTTTTCTGTTTTATATTGTGCACAAAGAGGACTTGCTCATTTCCAGGCTGCAACTTGTAATTGTCTCAAGGGAACTTGATCTATATCTGTTTTGTAGCTAAAGGCATCTTTTCACCATCCATGCAAGAGTAGATCTAAGGACGATCTCACAGTCTTGTAAAATGTTCCATAGGAGGTGGTTATTTTTCCCCCTAAAGTTGCAGAGACAACAGAAGTGACAGTGTACTTTTAACAAAAGGCTTGTTGACAGATTGGCTCCATACTACCTAAAATAACTCATGTTACCCTGCATTTGATGTCTGCTTTCAGTCATCATACACATAGCTTATTTGGGTGATCATAATACATGCCAATTGAAGATCCAGTGTCCTTTTCAGCCATGCCTCTGTTAAATTTTCTGCCACTTTTAGACAGCGAGGCCTCACCAATTCTATCTGCCAGGAAATTACAAGTTGTTTTGACTTTTTTAAAGAATCTTCTTATACTGTGTAAAAAAGTGTAAAATTGGGGGCGGAGTCTGACAGCCTAAGCGGACGGTCGCATGTGTGTGGGGCTCCGACCAACGAGGGTAATATTCACCCATTTTCTGGCGCCCAGACCAGCTTTCTCGCACCCTGAACATCCCCTGGCATACCTATATCCAAATGGGGAAGAAATCCCAAAAATTATGGCAAGATGCTCCCCGAACAAGCATGAACATAGGGGATTTATGGCGGCAGGCCCAAGGCGCACATGGGCCCAAAATGGCGACCATCACAGGGGACTGCTCGGATCTCTCCGATGATTTCTCATGTGGAACGGAGGAGGGCTATACGCCGGCGCTTCAACCACCGCCGATCCCACCTGCGAAGCCAGACGCAGCTCCGGTGACAGCCACAATCCTAAAAGAGCTACTGGGGGAATTAAAAAAAAAACGGCAGGCAGACATGGCTACGATACGCCAGGATCTGAAAGGTCTGACAGGCCGCATAGGAACACTGGAAAACACCTCCCTCTGATGTAAGCAGCAGCTCACGACCCTCCAACAAGAGGTCAGAGACCTGCAAACACAGAATTACTCCTATGAAGGCCGCTTTGCCGCACTGGAAGATTCCCGTCGCAAAAACAACCTGAAAGTTAGGGGAATCCCTGAACACATACTCGAAGCTGAGCTCCCACACGCAGTAAGGAGATTGCTAGCAGTCCTACTGACACCCAAAATCTCCAAAACGATGGCGATATAAAACATATTTCGGGTGCCTAAACCCGCTAAAGCGCCACCCACAACATCAAGGGACGTAATCATACAATTTCAACACGGAAGGGACAAAGCCGCTCTCCTGACTGCACTAAGGGGCATTACACCATACAACTTCGAGAACATGTCATTGTCATTTTACGCAGACATCAGCGGCAGCACATTGGCATGGCGCCGAGAGCTAAAACCGCTCACTAGCCTATTACAACAACACAAAATCGACTATAGGTGGCGCCCATCCAGGTCCCTATCCATCCTCCATGGAACCTCTACTTACATCATTCGCAACCTTCAAGAAGCCGCAACGATTCTGCAGCGCATGCATGGGATTACCCCAACACTCTCTCAGCATGGACACTCCACCTCTGGCTCCCCAGCCAGCCCACAGATGGGACCCAGGAACCACGGCGGACTTCGTACCCAGACAGATCGATTTGGGCACCAAAGCCAGACCCACAACTTGAAACCACAGGGGACTGCCTCTTACGGTGCGGGACTCATACAATTGAACAGCCCTCTACGCACAGGGCACAAAATCCCATACCTTCACCTCCACACACAGCTAGAAGCTTACCTGGACCTCTCTCAGACCACGTAGCAATTTTTCTCCACTAGTTATCCCCTCCTCCCCCGGGTGGGCCCCAGGATCACACAGGAAGGCTTCATACGTGACCATAGTTCAGGCACACGATCCGGATAACAATGGCCAGACAACACACACGGGGTACCTACGCTGTTTACGACCTCACCGTTTAGACACGGGCTTACATTTTCATACCCCCAGGCACCGCCAACAAGGGGCGACCCAGGGGTTACACCCACGAGTTTACGAACACAGGTATTCATTAAAAGCTCGGTTAGGCAGCTCACTAGGGCAGCATGCTTATATTTACAAATACCTAACACTAGACCATCTCAGCTGCCCTTCCGACCCCCCCCCTTTTTACTTTTTTACTCACTGCTTACCGAGTGCTCCAAGTACTGTCTACTTATCAATAATTTGCCTAAGTTACCCAATCGTTTATTAAGACAAAGTTTAAGCCTCTATGTTCTTACATTTACATGTCTATTGCAAATGCCACTATGTACAACCCTTTAAAACTGAACATACGATGTTATCCTGTAAGGTTGCTATTTTAACAAAAATGTGCAGAATGTAGCACATGCTGTCCAAATGTTAACATATGTTTAGTAATAAGCTTGTCAAAGCCGTTGGGGCATGTCAAGCCCACTTGTTATATTTCCATGCACACCAAAATAAAGAATAAAAAAAAAAAAAAAAAAAGTGTAAAATTGTCTATAAAAAGCCAATTATTAAAAAATATATATCCTTCCTTGAAGAGAGCCATTTTAGTGTGTGTGTGTGTGTGTGTGTGTGTGTGTGTATATATATATATATATATGTGGTAAAACAAAAAGGAGGAAGAGTCTGCGCTAATTCAATTAAGCAGCAACCCTAAAAGGGAGATCCCTCGGGAAACCCTTTATTGAAAACAAGAAAATGCAAGAATGGGGGTCAAGGGCTGTGCTTGAACAAAAGAAGTAAAAAGTGTATAAAAATATATATAGATAAAATAAGCAATAATAATAAAATCAAGTAAAGTTCATCCGGATGTATAGAAAAATAAATATAAATGAAATTGAAACAGTCTCACTGGTGTGTAATGATACGGTAATAATCCTCAAGTGTTGCTCCGTCCGTATGGTAGGTAGTCCATATATGTGAAAATAAAAGAGAAAAGAAAAAGCTGCCAATGGTGAAATATTGTATGTCCAGATGTGGTATATATTCAAAGGAAATGTATTTCACTCACATTTGTTGGAGCTTTAGCCAGCTCTAGGAGAAAAGACACTTAGTGGTTTGATCCCCACTATCGGATGTACTTAGATGGTTGGTCCGTCTATCCGGCTTGGGATTCCTGTAGTGTAGGCTAGGACCTACTCAGATATGCGTTGTTCTTTAATGCTGGGGAGATAGGTCCGCCTTTCCGGTATTGGATGGTAGATGTCCACGGAATATATATAAAACAGCAAATAGTGCTCTCAGTGTGAACAACAAGGTAATATATTTAAAAGAGTTATACTTACAAGAATAGAGCAGACAGGTACTGCTCTATTGCCACAGCGCTGGTGGAATTATCCCCACCTAAGGATTTCTTTTGACGGGATACACTCCGAATAAAAAATTAAAAATAGAAGGATAAAAAGTAATAATAAAACTATAGTATGATAATATAAAAAATATATAAAAAATGCCAGGAGGGGGGGCGTGGTTTGGCCGTGAACGAAGATGGCCGCGTAAAGGACGAGCTCCGACCCACATAGCTAACAAAGCAGGCTTACCCATCAGCACGGCACGAAAATGGGGCGCACTAAACGCCCTGACGGCTCCCAAACACCCAGGCATCCAGCGACTGCCGCACACACGGGCCCCATGGATGGTTATCTGGCCCCGGCACCCGCCGAATACCACGAGGCAGCCGGCGCAAGCATGGCCGACTCCCCGGCCTCCTCACCAATACCGGAGACGGCTGCACCCACGCTGGCGGACATCAGTGCAGACATCAAGGCAATTAAAGCCCTGGCAGCAGCAATGGTCACTAAATCTGACATGCAGACCCTATCCGAGAATCTACACTCGGCGATCCGCACAGAGGTAAACTCTATTAAGGCCGAAATCTCCACACAGGCCTCCAGGATACAGGCAGCTGAGGCCTCAGTGCAAGCTGTTGGGGAGAGGGTTGAAGCCTCAAATCTAGCTATACATAGACAAGGCAATATTCTCCTACACCTGAGACGCCAAACCGAAGATCTTGATAACAGGGGCCGCAGATCAAACATTAGGGTCCGCGGCCTACCGGAACCTGAAGGGGCGGAGGCCGTAGAAGCAACACTACAGACGCTGTTCCGCGACATACTGGGCCCAGAAGCGCCAGACTCCATAACGTTTGACAGGGCGCATAGGGCTAACAGAGCACGCACGTCTGATAACACACCGAGAGACATTATATGTTGCCTCCACTCCTATAAGCTGAAGGAGAAAATTATGAACAAAGCCCGCGCAAGACCCACCTGGCGTTTCAATGGCGCAGAAGTTGCCCTCTATCAGGACCTATCTCCCCTCACGCTTGAGGCTCGTAGGGCCCTGAGACCCATCACAGCGCTACTCAGGGATAGGGGGATCCCATACAAATGGGGTTTCCCCTTTATGTTATTAGCCAGACATCATGACGACTGGTTCCCGCTACGCTGGCAGGAAGAGGTGCCCAGGTTCCTACAGCGCCTCAACCTCCCGCCTACAGAGGTTACCGACTGGATCCTGGGGCCACTGGACCAGAGGCAGGGACTTCACACCCCGACCTTGCAACGAAGACGACGAGACGTCACACCTAGGCGCCCACAGGCCCGCAGGCAACTGATGCCCACGGACCCGGAGGAATAAAGTTCTGCCCCCCACTTGTATCCGCCAAGCAAGGAAGACCGACCTGGACACACTAACATACCACGGCCCGCTGACAACCACAGATGACAACGCTATCCCGTGTACATCAGATGCCAGATAAGTACTGTTTACGCATACACATGTAAGGGGACTTATCCATGACCGGGTGTTACAACACTCTTCTAACACGCCCTTGGGTGAGGAAGGCTACCCCAAGTTGATTAGGGAGGGGGGCCTGAAGGGGGAGGACGCACCGTTTGGCCTACCCGTGGGATGGGGTATTTGCAGAGCATATCCCACATATGCACGTAAGACACAACCTCTGTCGCTATACGGGACTGTTGAAATGTTGAAATGCTGTACACACGTGCACATATGGGGAGACTTCCACGTGGCCGGGTGTTGCCACACATTCCCAACACGCCCCGGGAGAAGGGAGGCTGCTCTAAGTTGCTTGGGAGGGGGGCCTGAGGGGGATGGGAGGCACCATCTAGCTTGCCCGCAGGATGGGACTCTTGCAAGACATGCCCCACCTGTGCACGCGGAACACGAACTAGGTCGCTTCATGAGACTGTTGGTTAACCACGGGACACTCAAGCACTTGATATATTATGGTTTTACTGATGCTGTATTGTGAGTTGGTCCGGTCGTAGCTATAACTTACCACTGACTATAGCACCATAGGAGGGATGGATAGAGGGAGGTGGGGAACGAATGGGGGATTTCTATGTGAATATAGATCTTATTTCGTTGATATTGATATGCCGGGCTATATTAGGTGTGATAGCTTTACGGGTGGGGGAAGGGCGGAGATGCTGTAGAGCCCTAGGGCTACGAAAGGGATAAGGGTCACGAAGTGAGCTTAACTGGGACTACACCTACGAATGCACCAATAGTACCAGATTACTGGGGTTGGGGGGGTGGGGGGGGGGGTCGGGCTGGGGGGGGGCGGCTGGTTTCTGAATAATGCTAAGATGTGATGTCAGGTGTTTATTAGGTAGCATTGTTTGTTTCCTGCACTGTATGATAGAAACCACTTGCGATGTTCACTCTAGGCGGACAAACACACGCACGCCCATGCCGCCTGGCTCCTGGCCCCCCCCCCCCCCCCCCCCCCCCCCATGGACGGCCAGCCCTGCCTCCTGTCCCCGGAATAGAGGAACAGGGACGGAGCCCGCTATGGGAGACGGGGGACTTAGATCGAACTCCCTGTGCGGCCAGCCTGGCCAGACACGGCCCACAATTCGAACTACCTTACGACCGCAATGGGCTATCCGCCCCGACACAGGGTAGGCCCAGCAGTTACCCGCACCGTCTATCCCTACAGTTGTTGACCAACTCCCCCATACTACGTGACCGTAATAATCGATATTTTCACAAGTATTGGCCATTGAATTCAACTTAGGAACACGTGGGACACGGACACTCCTTTGAGAGTACACACACTACTACACCACTGGACACTGTGCATCTACTACTGACTGGACAGTGACACTGGACTTATTCGGCCACACCGCCACCCCGACATACACCTGTGTAGACCACATTACTGGGGGCCCCAAGACCGTGGCTGCCCTAGCTTGCTAGGGAACGGTACGGTCTTGTTATCCACCCAGCTACACAGGACACCCTCGAGTGGAGGGGATAACTCTTATTGACATCGTAACACTGAGCACTTACACCAGGGGCCTCCTGGGACGGGCTAAACTGGGTGTGGGCCGAGCCGCCCCCAACTCGTGGGACTTGTAACTTACGAAGGTGCTACCTTTCCTCTTCTTTAACTGCACTTGTATCCTTTTTTCCCATCCACCCCCCCCTCTTCCCCTCCCTCTCACACCGGCAGGCGGCGCGCGCGAGGGCCACTGGACCCAGAACACCTGAACACGACTGCGGAGTCACCAGCGACCCCGCCCGCGCTATCCCAATGGCGTACACAGCAGCGCCTCTACATGTCCTTACGCAAAACTGCCGAGGCCTTAACTCACCTGAGAAGCGCGCACACCTTCTACGAGAGCTTCATCGCAAACGGATCTCGGTAGCAATACTACAAGAAACACATCTCAAATCCTCGGATACCCATAGACTGAAAGACAGAGTTTACCCAATCAACTATCACAGCACTCATCCCGAAGCCCGCAAGGTAGGAGTTGCGATACTGTTGGCCGCTAATCTGGCCTTCACTCTGCTGGACCGACAGACAGACCCCAATGGTAGGTTTCTCTTCATCAAAGGCACGATTACGGGGAAGACATACACCTTTGCCTCTATCTATGCGCCAAACGCTAAACAGGCGATGTTCTTGTGCAAAACTTTCCGCCAACTGGCAGCATTCACAGAAGGCTCCCTCATCATAGGGGGGACTTTAACGCACCACTTGATCCGTTGCTGGACTCCTCGACAGGACACAGTAGTATCCCACAATCCGCGATTAGGGCCATCAAGAAAACCATGCGGGACTCGAGATTGGTGGATGCGTGGCGGACCATTCATCCAACAACCCGTGATTTTACGCACTACTCCGCCATACATAGGAGATACTCACGCATTGACTATGTTCTTATCCAACAAGAAGGCCTCCAACACCTACAGTCGGCAACAATCGCACCTACACCGTGGTCGGACACAGTGCAGTGGCCGTGAAGCTTGACTCCCCGCTGTTCAGGCCCACCAGGACGGAGTGGAGACTAAATGAGTCGCTCCTCTCGGACCCGGGTGTGCTGGCTGACCTGACAGAACACCTCACTAATTACTTCAGGGAAAATGACACGGAAGAGGTATCAAAAGTGACGCTATGGGAGGCACATAAGAGTGTACTTCGAGGTCACCTCATTAGAATTGCTTCCCGTAAGAAAAGGGAATCGCAACGACGTATGTTGGAGCTCACCGACCAAATCTCCCGCTTGGAAACACAACACAAACGATCACAACTTGAAGAACACTATCGCCCACTTTTGGATGCTCGCCGACAACTGGCAGACCTGGTTGCCAGCAAACACCATAGGGTGACACAACGATCCAAGGCCTTCTTCTACATCCATGCGAATAAGGGGGGGAGACTCCTGGCTCGCATGATCCGGCCCCAACAAGCGAGGGCGCAGGTCCATGAACTCCGGAAGACTGATGGCACACTTACTCAATTCCCTGAAGCAATTGCCACTGAATTCTGTAACTACTACAGACAACTATACAATTCCACATCATCACTCCCCGACGCCCACGGAGCAAACCTACAAGACGCAACATGGCGTTACCTACAAGGTTTCCAACCCGACGCTCTAACACCAGAAGAAGCGGAACTGCTGGAGGCCCCGATCACCACGGAAGAGGTACAGGCGGCGATTAAGACAGCAAAGAGAGGGAAAGCTCCGGGACCGGACGGACTCTCGGCGGGATATTACAAATCATTTAGGGACATTCTCGCGCCGCATCTAATGACAGCTCTCAATCGACTCCAGCAGGGTGACACGTTTCGCCAGGAGACGTTGGCAGCCACCATCACGGTAATCCCTAAACCAGGCAAAAACCACGAAAATTGCAGCAGCTACCGGCCGATCTCGCTTCTCAATGCGGATGTGAAACTCTTCACTAAGATCATTGCCACCAGACTACAACAGTATGTGCCACGCTTGATACACCCGGACCAAACGGGTTTCGTTCCAGGACGAGAAGCCAGAGATTGCACGCTCCGGGCGTTCTCTATTCAGGCATTAGCCCTTAGGGAGAAATCAGGCCTACTAATGCTCTCCACGGATGCCGAAAAGGCTTTTGACCGGGTAAACTGGAGCTTCATGATGGCGACACTACGAAAAGTAGGACTAGGAAGAGGGATGATGGCCTGGATAGAGGCGCTCTATGCGGACCCCTGCGCTAAAGTACGGGTGAATGGCGCTCTTACGGATGCCTTCACCATCCACAACGGTACGCGTCAGGGTTGCCCATTATCGCCACTCTTGTTTGCCATCTCGCTGGAACCGTTCTTGGATAGGGTGAGGCACGCCCCGGAGATCAGGGGGTTTCGGCATGGGACTCAGGAACATAAGGTAGCTGCATACGCAGACGACATGCTCTTCTTCGTGAGCGACCCAACTGATTCCCTGCCGGCATTGATGCGAGAATTCGATGCGTATGGCCGGCTATCGGGACTGAAACTCAATCTAACTAAATGCGAAATATTAGATGTCTCGACCCCGACGGACGTAGGAGAGCAAATTCAACGTGAGTACCCCTTTCATTGGTGTCGGGACCAGATGCGATACCTGGGAATCTGGATACCCAGGAACCCGAAAGAAGTGTATGCCAAAAATTACATCCCCCTTTTGCGCACAATCCTAAACGATCTCAAAAGCTGGAACTACGACCACATCTCCTGGCAGGGACGTATATCGGTGATAAAGATGAACATTCTCCCGCGGCTACTTTACTATTTTCACACCATCCCCTGGCACATCCCGACAGGATTTTTTACATCTCTTAAGTCAGCGGTGATACAATACGTCTGGAAGGGAGAAAGGGCTCGACTCAGCTTTGACAAGCTATGCCTACCCAAGAATTGGGGAGGCCTGGCTTTGCCAGATATTCGCAAATACTTTCATGCCACGGTACTGCAGCGCATCAGGGATTGGCATATGGCACCTGACACCAAACTGTGGGTGGCGTTGAATAGAGAGGGTATTAACAAAGCCCTCCACAGACTCACGTGGCATACTTCGGTGGACGCAACGTCAATGCTAGGCGCTGAATCACCCGTCGCTCAAACATTGAAGACATGGTCCTACCTGAGACGTAACCAACATATCTCCCCGCAACCGAGCCCCCTGATACCGATCACCTTCAATTCTGATATAGGTGGAGGACTTCCCCGTTCTTCCTGGCCAGTTGTAGGAAATGGAGACTTTGTCCCGATATCCGAAGTCCTCAGTAACGCGGGTATACGGAACCTTCGGGACTGGAGTGGAATACCACATCCGACACTCATGCATAGATTTCATTATGCGCAACTACGACATTTTTACTACAACCTTCCCAACAGGGTAGCAATACATAGGGAACAAACATGGTTTGAACGCTCCTGCATGACCGACTCAGCTGCCGATGGCAGAGTCTCAGTCATATATCAACGGCTAATAACGGGAGAACGCTCAAGGAACACGGCGTTCAAAAGAAGATGGGAAGAGCTGACAGATAGGACGTTCACTGACACACAATGGGAACAGATATTGATTCTGCAGCACAAGAGCTCCATCAGTACCAACTACCAGGAGGTCAACTTCAAGCTGCTTTCCCACTGGTACAGGACTCCTTCCCTACTACATAGAATATTCCCGGGATCTTCAGACGCATGTTGGAGATGCGACACCCACATAGGCACAATAAGACACATTTGGTGGGACTGCGCACGGATTAAGCCGTTTTGGGAGGATATACAACGGGAGATGAGGATCATCCTGGGAGATCTACCTGACTTCACCATAGAAATGGCCCTACTCCATCACACCGAAGGCTCAATGGCCCAATACAAGAGGTCGATAGTTCGACACCTACTAAATGCGGCCAAAGCATCCATTCCCGCTAAATGGAAACAAACACAACCACCGACTGTGACGGATTGGCTTCAGAGGGTAGAGGACATTCACACAGCTGAGGCGCGATATGCAGAACTGCTAGGAAGGAGCACCAAACATGTCGATGCCTGGACCCCGTGGTATGTATACCTCTCACGACCAGGAGCAGGTAGACCATGAAACACACCATTTCACACGGTCATGGAGTGCCCGAGCGTGCGCTGATGTATGGTGCCACATCTAAACCCAACCCCTCCCCCCTTCCCCCCCCCTCATCCACCCCCCCCACCCCCCCCCCCCCTCTTCTTCTCCTTCCAACAATATACAAGGTTTTCTACTCATCCCCACGCGACCTATTTCTGGGACACAGTGGCGGCGGCTCGGACTGCCCCAGGGAGGCCGGACCGGGGGTACCTGACTGTGAGGATGCGTGAGCTATAGGAGAACTTTGCAGTAGATCCCAGGGAGGCGCTCCAGTGCCATCACCAAAAACTGACTACAGGGACGACTAGGACACTGACCGAACTGAACAACGACTCCACAGTATGACTCAATAGACCGACGAGAGGAAGGGAACATAACATACGCCCTGCGACACTCCAAGGCACCTCATCAGGCGTCTGACTGACGGACTTCTGAAGTGGACAGACGCACCCAAACCACTCCTGTAACATGGGTGGCCACTGGAGGTTCTCCTCCAGGGGACCCTAGACTAGGACGAGGATTTGAGGGTCACACCCTTAGTGGTGCATTGTATATGCTTGACATTCACACTCTCACTTGCTACACAATGTACTTAGCTCATCGACAAATACTCACATGTCCTCGACACTGCTCCCACTTGGGATTACGCAGGGGCCCTCAGCCATATATGTCGCATCTCACCATGACTATAAATATGAATACTACCTACTCTCCCGGCTATTAGACTTATAAACCGGGCCACCTGAAGGTGCCACGGAACGGGGGCCCTGAGATATCCCATTATTTAGCTTTAATTGAGAGGTTTTTGATGTTACTGGAACGGTATTAGCTTTTAAAGATGCATCTATCTATATTTGTTTGATTGTTTACTTTGCTCAAGTTACCTACGCTTTACTGGTTGTTGAACAGCCATATGACGCTTGTTGCATATCAGATGACCAGAAGATAATAATGCTTACTTTCGATGTTAATTTACGAACTGACTTGCCGTATATACACTGTTGTGGTGTATGACTGTGTGTTTCTGTACTCACCTGCTCGTCATAATAAAGAATTTACAAAAAAAAATAAAAATGCCAGGAGTAGAAAAAGTGTATAAAATACAATAAAAATAAGTATACAATTGGTCCTAGTATAAAAGGTAACCAAAAATAACTTTTATTGATTAAAATACACTTATTAAAACCATTTACGCGTTTCACCTTTGGGGTTTTCTCAAAATGGTAAAAAGCCTCTTTTCGATCCGATAGTGGGGATCAAACCACTAAGTGTCTTTTCTCCTAGAGCTGGCTAAAGCTCCAACAAATGTGAGTGAAATACATTTCCTTTGAATATATACCACATCTGGACATACAATATTTCACCATTGGCAGCTTTTTCTTTTCTCTTTTATTTTCACATATATGGACTACCTACCATACGGACGGAGCAACACTTGAGGATTATTACCGTATCATTACACACTAGTGAGACTGTTTCAATTTCATTTATATTTATTTTTCTATACATCCGGATGAACTTTACTTGATTTTATTATTATTGCTTATTTTATCTATATATATTTTTATACACTTTTTACTTCTTTTGTTCAAGCGCAGCCCTTGACCCCCATTCTTATATATATATATAGATATAGATATAGATATATATATATATATATATATATAGAGAGAGAGAGAGAGAGAGAGAGAGAGAGAAAAGAGAAGAGAAGAAAAGAAAAACACAGAATGTGCAAGAGGCACATTCCATGATCAGTTTACAATCTATTAAGTGGTGCAATATAATAGTGAAATAAGTTAGGCAAATTAGGCATCCAACAGACAAAAAAGTGAACACTGTTGTTTCCTGTAATAAATCAGAACTTCATGCAACTACTAGCCATCATTTCTTCAGATATTACTCATTAGAAACATGTTCTTATTTTACCACCAATAAATCACTCAGTGCCTTCTGAACTACCAAAAGGTATTTATACATTTTATATATATATATTTACTCCAAGCATCATAACCACTATAGCCCACTGTAGTGTTTATGATGCCAGGCCTGGTCCCCCAGTAATTGGACAAACCGTTTAGCAACAGTTTGCCCAGACAGGCTCAGAGACTCCCTGGTGGCCCAGTGACATGCTTCTGCAGATCCTGGAAGTCGCAGGGATCGACATTCATTGGCTGAGAGCACCAACTGACCACTCAGCCAATGCCTGTCATTCTGTGCAACAATGAATATAAAGGATATCTAATTATGTTTGTATATGTAAAGCTCCTACACCGTGTACACAAAATCAGCTAATAAAAGTCAGTATTTTACTCCTCACTGTTTTTCAACTCTACTTTGAAAGGCAATCTAAAAAAATATATCTTAATATACAGTAATACAATGTACATGTCTAATTGCTTGCTTTTTAAATTAAGATTTTCAGTTTTGTATGACGTGTATTTTTTATAAATAACATTAAAAGAAATCAAAGAGATTTCTAAAAACTAGTGTAATAAAAAAAAAAAAAATCATTGGAGGAGTCACCAATGGTATGTGCCTTCTGGTTCCACTGGTTTCCATGGTGATTGTCACACGTTTTACTTCTTTAGACCACTGTCTAGAACTATACATTTTTATAAAAGTCTCCTACAGATTCATGTAATTGTTTTCATTTTTTTATGTTGTCAATGCTTGATTTAATTAGTTAACCCTTTTCTTGTAATGTAAACAAAACCACAACCAGAAAACCAGACCGTTTCTGTAAAATGACGTTCACTATCACCCTAGTAGAATGTCATGCAGGAGCGTTCTGTGCCAGGTTTGTTATTGCCATGCACAGTCTTTAAATTAACATTGATGACATTCCCTTCCTTGGCTTTAATCATTGTTAGAAAAACCTGTCTCAAGCATCCCCCTGCTGGCACCAACTCAATGAGACAGGACCTATACTCCTCTGCCGCCCTCTGCTGGTCCCATTACAAAAATGTTGGATATGGTCAGATGACCTTTAAATCATGGCTATTCACTAAATTCCAAATAGTAGAGAATTGAAATTTGAATGTAAAAAAAAATAAAAAAAAATGTTTTGTCTAAAATAGTTGATTTGAAGAAATTCTCCAGTGTGATCATTTTAGCCTAATGTTTCCAATTGATTTTTTAGTTTGCTGTAATTCAGAATTGTATGAATATAGTCCTGTAGATCTAACAAATAAAAGCGTAATAAATATTTATAATAATGGTCATGAATGTGCATTTAGTGGTTAAAATAAGTTTACGACTGTGGTTATACATAAACATCCTTTTATAGTGCCCACATATTAAGATATTTGAAGAAGCAATATGTACCCTACAAAACTTTTAATTAAGGATCAGATGCTTGTTTCAAATAACTCAGCAGGTTTCTTAGTTTACTGATGTTAATAATGTTAAATATACATTCAGGACATATGCCATATGTTGTGTTCAACAATTGTTTAACCTCAAATCTAATCTATTTCTGTAACAATGTGTAGAGGTAATGATTTCTTACCTTTTGATAATTTCAGTCTGACAGATGCCGATAAGAAGCGATTATGGGAGAAACGCTATTACTGCCATTCTGAGATCAGCTCTCTGCCCCTCTTACTGGCAAGTGCCCCTAGCTGGGAATGGTCATGCCTTCCCGATATTTATGCCCTGTTGGGCCAGTGGACACACATGAAACATCATGATGCATTGGGATTGCTTCATGCTACGTAAGTACTTTTTATGTTGACCTAAGTCACTTGTTGCCTTTAATTTGTATAATACATTTCTGAGCATCCCTAAATATGTAACAATATGTAAACTTTTTGATACGATCACTATCATTATCATTATGTCGACTTTATATCCTGATAGGTATAAGTACACAGGGTTGTACATTTTAGAGATAAACTGATCTTTTGTATCTTTTTGATCTTTTACAGTGTATTCATGACAAACTCATTTTTCTCTAAGAAACTCCAAATATTAGCTATATTTATGTACTGGGTGTAAAATACTCCCATCACAACAGGTTTTAACCTTAAATGAGCACTCTATGCAGTACATGGCCTGTTTTTGTAAATTAATTATATAGATCAAGTATAAAAAATATTTGTGCAAATGCAGTGAGTAAAAAAATAAAAGTAAGATACGTTCTGTCATCACCGCTGAACTGGAAGTCCACCTAACTCTCTTTCTTGCTCTGCTGATCTTCTCTCATGAAAAGTGGTTCTTTAGCACCGCATGGATTTCTGGCGGTTGTACTTTAAAGAGAAAACAGAAACATAACACATTCCATACAGCTTCCTTGTTGGAAGAATGGGACAGAAACAGGGGGCTTATGGACCTAAACACATTGTTAAATTAAAGGGTCACTTCAACCAGCATGGTCACTTCTGCTTTTTGAAGTGGTCATGGTGGTAGGAGTCTGGATGTGCAGTATTTCAGCTTGAACCCCCCTCTCTTAAGCTAACAACATTTGAGCTTTAAGGAAAAAAGTGGAAGGTGTAATATCCCTTTTGGACATCTAATACAAGTAGGTGAAAGTTGACCAAAATGAAGGCCCTTTTATGTTTAGAATGATGTAACTTAAAAATGTAGAATCAAAATCTATTACATCTTCAGCCTTATTTTATTCTAAAATGTTTTCATATGCCCTCTTTAGAAATGAGATTGCAAAATCTTAATGGAGAAAATTCTAACTTTGCATATGCAAAATATAAAGTGTGTATCTCAGAACACAAATAAGATGTCAATGTGTGTGGAATCAGATGGAATAATTTAGCATTTTGTACAAACAACCTGTCAAATCTTTTTCAGAGAATAGGCCGTACTTTACAGGGCAGATGCAATATTTTTCTGATTATTTTATGTTGCAATCATAGTATTTTTCTGGCACTCTGAAATGACCCATATTGTTGAGCTGAGTCACATTCCGGTTTTATTCTGCATGATTTTCTTTGGCAATACATGAAGCTTGATTAAGAAATCCTATGTATGTTGTTAAGCATCTTCTGATAGCACCCTTTCATTTACCCCCAGATTCCCTGATCAGGAAGTAAGGCGTACTGCAGTGCAGTGGATTGATTCAATATCTGACAATGAGCTCCTGGATTACCTGCCACAGCTTGTACAGGTGAATAAAGCAAATGCAACAATTGATATTATCCTCGACGAGGAGTGTCCAAAGGGGAAGACTATTTTATTTTAACACTGTTCTAAAATAAAGCTGCAAATGAACCTGGAATTTATCTTGCTTATAAATTGTGACATGCTTGGTCACTACAATGCTATTTTTTTGAGTCGGTTATAATGGCATTTTGTGTCATTTTTTATACTGTTATAGAATTTTCCTTTTACCTTCTCTTTTGTATCTTGCCTTTCTTTAGGCTCTGAAGTACGAGTGTTACCTGGATAGCCCACTTGTCCGGTTCCTGCTGAAACGAGCAATCTGTGACCTGAGAATCACACATTATTTCTTCTGGTAAGTGGAAAATAAAAGTTATGTCATTGAGCAAAAATGCTCATAAATATAACAAATTGAGCAGGACAGACATAGATTATTTCAAGTGAACCAATTATCAATAAATTATGTTGACAAGGACCTAGAATTTCAAATGTTAGGCTTTAAAAGTTACTTGCCACCACAGGCCTGTAAAATCTATGGCACACTAGCCAGGGGTGAATTTCTAATAGTCAGGGCAGAATTGTCATTGCCAGTGGCTAGTAGCAAATGGATATTATAAGCCCAGATGTTGAAAACAAGCTTTTCTTTATAGAATGGATATGCATACAACACATTGTGTCGGCATAGTTGCCAATAAATGTATAGCTTTAAAGATATATTTACGTGAAGATGAATGCCTTTCTGCTGTAAGTTGGCATTCTGGATTGGTTATGGGCACATGTCAATTCTGCCACTGTACTCCCAAGGTACATTAAGGCATGCCACAATTCTTCACATTGAAATGCACACAAAGATTTGTGGGATGCCAGAGCATCCCTTATGTAGTATACGAAAGTCTGAGACTACAAATATGCACAGCTGCTTCTGTCCTCAGAATTTTCACTTACAAACTTGCTAGCAATTCAAATAGTGTCACTTTATAGAATGAAAACTGAAACTGCCATCAAAACAAAACACAAAGCCCTCAATGAACACTATCCTAGCAACCTACTTTTCTACCCTACCCTTACCTTTTGTGTCACTATACCCCACTCCCTCTAACATGCAAGTTTATTGAGCAGGGCCCTCAATCCCTCTGTTCCTGTGCGTCAAACTTGTCTGGTTACAAATACGTGTCTGTTATTACACCCATTGTACAGCGCTACGGAACTTGTTGGCGCTTTATAAATAATAATAATAAAAAAAGTACAATATATACTATTCTAAGACATAGTTTATTATGACTGGGGCACTTAAGAGATGGCACTTAAGAGGCAACAAGCACAGCCACATAACACTTCACTTCCCTAAAATTCTCAAGTAGTGTCAGCATAGTTTCTTGCAGTTATCATTCATTACGATAATGACCCTGTTCATCTCCTGTGTACAGGTTACTCAAGGACTGCTTGAAAGACTCCCAGTTCAGTATTCGCTATCAATACCTACTGGCTGCTCTTCTTTGCTGCTGCGGGAAAGGACTACGAGAGGAGTTTGACCGGCAGTGCTGGCTAGTAAATACCTTGGCTAAACTGGCTAAAAAGGTCAGAGAAAGTGCTCCATCATCCAGACCGGTAAGCACTGGGAAACTTTTAGTTGTGTGATAGGAATGTCATGGTCAGTAATTATCTGTATCCTGTCTGCTCTCAGTAATTGTAATCCTCGACCGGGTCTTGAAAAAAATGTAATCCTGCAAACGTCAATATTATTTGTAACCGTGCAATTTTATGACTATGGTTTGTTAGTTCATCTATATTTTAATAGTATTATAAGGTTTGCAGTTACAGAAATATCAATTTGGAAGTGTCACGATTACTAATTGACCCAACACACAAAACTATATTAACACAAACAACGTATACCAGACCTTACAATGGCCGGACATAACGTAAAAGAGAATGGTCAAAATAACAAGCCAAGGTCGGTGATACAGAATTAGACAATACGAATAAACTAGACAATGGTCAGGATACCAGAAGTACGGAAAGTCAAAAACCAGAAATACAATACCAAAAACGCACTCTCTGACAACCAACAAGTGGAAACCACAACAGGGCACTGAGAAAAGGCATTCCAGGGTTTAAATATTCCTCTCAGTGCTGTGATTGGTTATTACATGGCCCTTGACCCCAAAAATGTGTGTGTGCGGCGATATCGCAAGGTCTTACGCACACCGGCGCCATCTTTAATGTGGGCAATACGCCCTTTACATTGAGAACGGGACCGCAGTGGCCGGCATCCCTTTGAACACTGCACCACCTGGGACCCGTCTTCATTGATCTCCGCCGCGATCCAGGTAAGTAATTTTTTCCCTTTTTGTCGCGACCGCCCTGCTCATGTGCGGTTGCGCCGATCAGGGACTTACTTTTATTAGAAGTATCCTGGTGGCCACACTGATCAGGCACGGCCGCATCAATCATAGCCCCTTGTGCCGTGACAGGAAGTCTTTTACCCGGAAGTATACTTTGAGATGTTTTTTTTCTCATTCTCATTCCATGCAACTTTTATCTCTTTGGACAAATATGCATTTCAAATACAAAGAAAATGAATACATGTTTATACCGATAACATTAATGCCACCTTGGTAAAGGCACTCAAGGTTATTTACTAAAGTGAACTTTGTTAGGAATTCAAGGTAAATTAAAAATTTATTTCAAATTTAAGTACAAGGAAGTTGAACTAGAATCATAACTGACTGCAAATTTTTCCAGTTTGGCTATTTTGGAATTTAATTCCATTTGAATTCTTGACAGTTCTCACTCTAGTGTGTACCTATTATGTGTGTATTATATTTTATGATTACAGTGCACTGTAAGCACAGCATTCTCAGCCTCTCAGTTTCTTCCAAATTTATAAATATAAGTTTTCAGAACTGGGCACCAAATTTTAGATAAACTGGCAAAGTTAATCTGCAAAGCACCGTCAGTATCTCTCATTTCCTACTACAAATCCCTATTCCCCTAAGAGATATGCTGGCACTTCTTATTTGTCAAACAATTTCTTCAAGTTTAAGCTGTTCTTGAAATGTTTTAATCGGATCTTTTACTTGCTTTGTGTACATTATTTTCCTTTCAAATTACAAGCATTTGAATGTGCTTTTTACTTTGAATGTATGATTTTGTGTTTCTTGATATCACTCTTTAAATTCTACATATTAACATCATAGATGTCTCTGTGTGTATATATAGATCTCTCTCTCTGTCTGTGAGTTTATTTCTTTCTGAGTCAGAAAACACAAAATTTACTTTTTAATATAGTGCTATGCTGTAATTGCGTGCTAGGAGGATAGTCAGATGAAAAACAGTAGAAAATAGGCCAAATACAAAGACATATGTTTTTCATCACTGCTACTTTTTTCTTCATTTTGAGTATATAGTATTGTTCTTGAAATTCTGTGGCAGTGAATGTCATGTTTTTTGAATTTTGCATATTTGCTCACAGAATTTAGATTTTGTAACATGGGTGAGCAATTGTTTCATAGTTTGTTTCTGTTTAGGATATACTCCGGAATGGGCTTGAAGATGTTAAGCAGTTCTTTAATGTGAATGGCTCCTGCCGACTTCCACTGAGCCCCAGCCTTCTTGTGAATGGGATTATTCCACAGGTAAATTATTTATCTTTGCTATTTAATTTTGTTATATTTTGATTCTTTCAGATCACCTAAAATAGATGTTCTAGATTTTTTCTAGATTTGTGTTTATACTTCATAAGGGAAAAGGGCAGCTTAGTCCAGCATTCATTCTTGGTTGGATGAAATATTGTGGGTGGGGGGGGGAGGGAGGAGGGAGGAGGAGGGGGCAATTGCTGGGAGTCCTGGCTTTTGTTACACATCCTCTTAAATACAAACATAAATGAGGATGGCGCCCCAAGACTCTAGGCAACATAACCTCAACTCTGCTCTTTAGTATTTATGTTGCTTCAAGTCTAATTTATTTTACAGGCAGGGTGGGTGGCTGGCCAGCTGGGGGGAGAATGGAATTGGCAAGTGAGCAGTATTTTTCATCATCTTCCAGCACTGCTCCATCGCATTTATTGACAGAAATAGACACTCACTAACTGGACACACACTGACAGACACACATTGACTGACTATGTATGTCTGTCAGTGAATGTGTGTATTAAATTAGTGGGTGTGTGTCTAAACCGTGAATGTGCGTGTCAGTATGTGTGTCTGTCAGTGGGTGTCAAATCAGTGAGAGTGTGTATTTATCCGTTTCCTCCTCTGTGTGTAATGTATGTGGGTCTATTTCCTCTATGTGTGTAAGTGTGTGTGTGTCAATTTCCTATGTGTGTGTGTGTATCTGTGTCCTGTGTGTACCTATTATGTGTGTATTATATTTTCATTTTGCAACTTTTATACTCCAGATTAATAGTTCATACACTCCTCCTTACATACACGATATTCACATTATGCCATATTCTTTACTACCTTTAATCATGTTTGTTCTCCAATGTGGGATTAACTTACATATCCGTGTCTACACATTTCATTTGTAATTTAAATAAATAGAAATTACTTTCTTGAGGTAGGGGTGCATATGAATATTTGTCTTTCACACCTGCAGGGGTAATTCTTCCTAAAAGGTTGAGAAACACTTGCTTAGTGTATCCCTTTAAGATTATGTTTCATCTAGCCTAACTCTAATTCTCAAATACTTAAATAGGTTACTGCTCTAGAATTTGTGTTTTGAGTGGGTTGAAAAATAAAGATGCTGATATTTTGTTATTTTTGCACAGCAGAATGCTTAGCATGCATAGTGAATGCATGTGTATGACAGAGCTCAATTGTTACATTGCTTTGTATGTCTACAAGAGTAACACAATTAATATTTACTCTACTTTCTCTCGTATATTTGTCTAAAATACATTGGAGAAAGTAGGTAATAGATTTTTCTTTTCACATCCTTAGGACTGCTCACACTTCAACTCGAATGCTGTGCCACTGAAACTAACTTTCCAGAATGTGGATCCGTTGGGGGAGAATATTCGCATTATATTTAAGGTACCTGCTTGCCATATGCAAGAATTGTTTTTATAAGTGTTAACAGTGCACATGATGATCCATTCTCACACATCATGTTAAAGTAGCAGTGCCACTTTCGGGATCTTTGTAATCGGCATCTTTTACACATTATGTGAGATAATGCCCATTCTCATCAGACGTTTCGATTTAACCGCTTAAGGACACATGACATGTGTGACATGTCATGATTCCCTTTTATTCCAGAAGTTTGGTCCTTAAGGGGTTAAACAAGATAGGAAATGGTGGCAGAAACTCCCTCTTTTTGCCAGCGATTTTAAATTACTTGAGATAAAATAGTCCCTTTATTTCTGTAAAATTACGCTATAGAAAAAAAGTTTTTTTTTTTTATATAAAAAGTCTAATTTTATGTAAAGGTGACAGAGCTGCTTTAATGCAAGGGCATTTTCAAAACATGGATCTCTGCAACTCTGACACACAGTCATATGTTCCTAATAAAGACCATTGTCTCATTTAATAGGCTTTCCAAATGATTCAATACTGTTAGAAAACTTTCCAAATGATTTACCTACAAACTTTCCCTTAGACTTAAATGGGGATTTCTGTAGATAAATCATTCAGAAAGTTTTCTCAATCATTCTCGAATCATTTGGACTTATTTTTATTAATTAAGGGCTGAAATATACATATTTATGATGTCAAAAATGTAATGAGCAAAAACTAGTAAACTAGGCGCAAATTGTGTTTTTATCTACATGATATGCAGTTTAATGGATCACTCATGGATCACTAATTTTCCTGACCCTATATAACCCTTAGGGTCCTCCCCCACAATCAGGGCCCCTCCAGTTACTTACCTTAATCCAGCGCCAGTGACCTCTCCTCCCCCTCCGACGTTGGCTCCCGAGTTGAGTGGAATGTGCATGTGCGGCAAGAGTTGTACGCACATTCAAACGGTACATACGAAAGCATTTCAGGTGATTCTACCCTATTGAAAGTTTAAGATGGATTGCCCTATCAACTGAAATTTCCCTTTTAATTATTTTTCATGTGGTTTGCGAGTCACATGCTGGATTTTTCCATGCTGGGATATTTACCCAGCTCACCAGGAAGGATAGCTGACTTAGAGATTGTTTTCCAGTTCAGCTATTTTGACCTTCAATTTGACATTTTTGTATTGAATTCTCACTTTTGTGAATAACAATACCATATTATGTTTGTCTGGCGTGTTTTACTTTAGTTTCTATTGCTATTATTTTTAAATTCTTTAGTCTTACATACAGCAAAAATTGTTAGAATATACAAATTTCCTAAGCCACATTTATTTAATACATTGAGCAAGAAACCAGTAAGAGAAACAGTCTGGATACAACGATAGGTTTGCTCACACAATGGTGAATAGTTTCATCTAGTTCACCATTGTTCACCATTCAATAGTTCACCATTGTGTGTGCAAATCACCCTATCGTTGTATCCAATTGTCTGTATGTGTTTTTAGTGACATGACACGTGGGTGTTTATTTTTTTTTTTTAGCTGCACTGGGTTTTATATTAAACAGTTTATTGGATTTTTAGGGCCACTTTCTTACTTTTCTATTTTTCAAGAGCTTTTATTGTTTTTTTTCCCCTTCTCTCTTCCATTGGTCTATATTACATAAGGAATCAAATCAAAGGATGTATTTTTTTTTTTTTTAAGGGACATTATAGTCACCAAAACACATTTAACTTAAAGGGACACTATAGTCACTAGCACAACTACAGCTTATTAAATTTGTTCTGGTGAGTAGAATCATTACCTTCAGGCTTTTTGCTGTAAACACTGTCTTTTCAGAGAAAATGCAGTGTTTACATTACAGCCTAGTGATAACTTCACTGACCACTCCTCAGATGGCTTTTAGAGATCCTTCCTGGGTCATGGCTGCCTAAAATGCATCCAAACATTCAGTATCTCCTCCCTCTGCATGCAGACACTGAACTTTCCTCATAGAGATTAATTGATCCAATTCACCTCTATGAGGAGATGCTGATTGGCCAGGGCTGTGTTTGAATCATGCTGGCTCTGCCCCTGATCTGCCTCCTTGTCAGTCTCAGCCAATCCTATGGAGAAGCACTGTGATTGGATCAGGCTACCACTTCTGCTGATGTCAGCACACTGCTTGTTTTTTTGAGGCAAACAGCATGCAGAGTTACAGCTTTTGGCTTGAATACAGTAAAATGTTGCTATATTTATGGAGGCATGAGGGGCCCGGGGGGGTTAGATGGTAGTTTTAACACTATGGGGTCAGGAATACATGTTTGTGTTCCTGACCCTATAGTAATCCTTTAATGAAGCAGTTTTAGTGTACATATCATGCTCCTGCAGTCTCACTGCTCAATTCTCTTCCTTTTAGATGTTAAGTCATTTTTGCTTCTTTTTCTGTAGCTCTAGCCTCACCTCCCCTGGCTGTGACTGACACAGCCTGCATACATTTTTTTTAATCTAACTTCACTCAGATGTTTTTTTTTTTTGTAAATCTTTTTATTGAGAATTTTTCATGTTGTGAAAAGCAGTTAATTGGTAAACAGTGTGAAACTCGCAGGTTTCTTTCACTCAGATGTTAACTGAATTTAGAAGTTGTATCTCCTGCCCTTTACATTGAACTTTAATCACAGACAGGAAGCTCCTGCAAGGTCTAGAAGGCTATTAACAGTGCAGGATATTAGAAATTCTAAATTGTTAATACAAATTGTAGCGTTGTAAAAAACATATTTAATGTAACTGTGCAAAAAAGCTACATTCTGCTCTGACACAATGACTAATCAGGTTCCATCAATTCTTACATGCGATCAAAAATAATTACACGTTAGTTTGTTACATACTATTTCATAGCTCATTTTCTGTCTTTGTGAACTGGTTTTATCTTTTGTGCTCAAGGTTATAAATGTCACAGTTTTGTTTTCGTTTCATAGTGCACAATACAAAACTGTCTTCAGCATTGAAGATTTCCAGTAAATGCAAAGTTTGTGTTGTTACTATAAACAGAGGGATTGGTGACTGCTATTTAACGTAAACTCCGTGCAGGGTTAACTCAGGCAGCTTGCTAGGATCCAGGGGTTAGAGGCCCCAGAACCATGCTTTTGTTTGGCATCATTCACCATCCCTATGTGAAGGATGGAGCAGGAATCCCCAAACTGGTAAACTGGCCATGACCCTGTTGAATCTTAAAGGGACACTCCAGGCACCCAGACCACTTCTGCCCATTGGACTCCCATCACCCTTAACCCTGCAAGTGTAATTATTGCAGTTTTTATAAACTGCAATAATTACCCTGCACGGTTAAGTCATGTTCTAAGAACACGGAAGTCCCTCTAGTGGCTGTCTGATAGACTTCCATGTTCTTAGAACATGAAAAGTGTTTTAAGCGACGCTGGACGTCCTCACGCTATGCATGAGGACCTCCAGCGTCGCCGGAATCCCCATAGGAAAACATTGAATAATGCTTTACTATGGGTAGGTCTAATGCATGCGCATTAGGTCTCCCCGCCGGCTGATGTCAGCGAGGGAGCAGTGTGGATGTGGGGTGGTAGGGAGGGGGGCACTGCAGGGTCCTGCAGTGCCAGGAAAACGGATATGTTTTGCTGGCACTGGAGAGTCCCTTTAATCTTTCTTTGAGTAAGCTGCTTGGACATTTTGCGAGACATTAATTTATAGGAAAGATTGTTTTTGTTTTTGTATATTTTTACTTTGTTCAAGAAGTGTAAACACATTTTTCTATAATTAATAAACATACAGTTTGACATGACAGTATGTTCTGTATTCTTCACCCAAGTATAAAACTATATATTTAAAAGACCACACTAATGAGTTTTGTAGAGTGGTCTGATGACTGCCATTTGGTATGACCTTTCTAAGGCCTACAGTGTTACTCAGTGCTTGACTAACAGGCAATCTGGACTGCAGTTGCCGCCTTTATTTCAAGAAAGGATTGCACTGCCTGCTATGTTAGGTGATTGTATTTCTGTCTTGGATGGGAGTGGTGTTTGGTGAAGTTTTAAGATCAGTGTGGGGTACTAGAGTCTACAGAATTTGACTCTGCCCTTTAACTCCGTAGCCACCATCTTCTGACCTGTGGCATCTTTCTGCTTATCCTCATGTAATTAACTCCCTAAAGGTAGTCTCCATTACAGTATAGTTACTCATACAGTACCATGATCTTTTTGTGATATAGAGATATCCATACAATACTCAAATATTGGTACAATACAGAAATACCTATACAATACACAGAACTGTGTACAATACAGTGATATCCATGCAATAAACTGAACCAGGTACAATACAGAGATACCCATACAGGAGATACAATTAACTATCCCAAACAACCAGGGATTCTGCAATTGATACACAGAGCTGCCGGACAGAGATACCAACATACAATGTCTCTGTATAATGTTAAAGGGACACTACAGTGACCAGAACCACTACAGCTTAATGCAGTTCTGGTGTGTATAGCCTGTCCCTGTAGGATTTTAAATGTAAACACTACATTTTCAGAGTGACTGGTATGTTTATAGGAATTGCTTAAAGTATGCTATGCCTACTGTCTGTATAAAATGAGATGTAATTGTAAGACTATTGCAATTGTATGATATTGGTATTTGAAAATTAATCAAAACCAAACAAAGTAAAAAAATAAATAAAAAAAATAAGATGACTTTGGTGAACTATAGGCAGTTGAACCTACACCATGAAAAGTGCAATAATAGTTATTGAACTATTAGTGACAGGCAGCACTGTGTTGTTGGAAATGTCTGCCATTTTCACTCCCCTTGTGCTTTCTGGGATTCTGTAGCTATATATATTAAAAAGACACCAATTTTTATTTTTATTTACTTTTTCAAATGTTTTTTTAGCTTACCCATTCCCCATAAGTGAATTGAACAAGTGCTTATGAATTAAAAATTTGTGCCTGTTTGTAAATAAGACAAATTCAAAGAATGTATTCATGAAACCAGACCTCGTGTGAATTCCCACCGGAAATGAAAATAGAGAATCAAAGAGTGGGGACATTTGTGCAATTAAGTCTCTTCAGATTCATGTTTCGTGACTGAACAATGTAACCCCTTAGATGTAGATATTCAAATAGCAAAATAGAATGCTAAAGCTGGATTGTAAAGTATTCACCGTGTAATGGGGAGGTATTGGAATCCTGTTGAACTGCTCTGTCATGGTGACCAACAATGCTTACTATTTTGACAATCCCTATACGTTCAAATGAAAAGAAGTATAGACTAGTATGCAATAAGACAGAAATACGCTGCACATGTACATAAGCACCAAATACAAATGTGGCTTGCCATCAACTTTAGCAGAAACCATGTAAGACCATCCTGTCATGGGTGCAAGTTTTTACATACAACACACACTTTCTCTCTCTTTCTCTCTCTGTCTCTCATATCAAAAAATAAAGTACAGGCAGTTAAAGGTGATTATGATATGCAGAAACTCATGTTAATATTATGTATTTTGACTTCTACCTTTTCATTAAATATGTGTCTGTGAGGTCTAAAAAATAAAGTGAATCTAGATATCCACTGTATTCAGCCATGTCACTGGAAACAAGAACCTCCATCTTGGCCCTCTGTCAACCATTGTTATTAGCTATGCCCGTTGCCATTATCTGTCAGCATAGAGGGAGGAAGAGATCTCTCCTTTTAATGTAATGTCTGCCTTGGTTGAGCTGGATTATAACGTAATCTTGATCATCTATAATATACATGTAAATGAAAAATTTGATGGTGAAAAAAAAAAATGAACAGGTATCCAAGCTAGTTGTAACAAGGTTGATTTATGGAACTGCTAGTTTTACACATAAAGCTCTTCAGCAAGTTGAAGTGCTTTAGGGGTCTGGAGTGTCCCTTAGAATCTTTTGATGCCATCCAGCCAACTTTTCAACTAACTTGCTGCATCGCTTCACCATTTATGTTAAGAAACCATGTATATTCTCTGCCACTCTTAACATGTGTCTCCATTTTGCTTCATACAGTGTGGAGATGACCTAAGACAGGACATGCTAACCCTGCAGATGATTCGCATCATGAACAAGATCTGGGTGCAGGAAGGATTAGACATGCGGATGGTGATCTTTCGCTGCTTTTCCACAGGACATGAGCGGGGTAAGTGCAAACTATTTAATCATTGCTTTAAATTTCCTTGTCACTCCCACAAACGTCAACTTGTCTTTGAATCAGAGCACCGAGTGTGACTACTTGTCCACATCTCAAAACATTTCAATTAGCCAGAGAGCTGAAATGACTGGTGGGTTTTCTACTTGGTGGGCTTTTCTGTAAATTTTAGGTGACTTCATGATAATTATGTAACTATAGATGTGGATTTAGAAGAATACCAGTATTTCAGTGCATAAACTGCTATCTAAACTCCTACCATTACCATTTTTGTAATTTAATGACCATATACTCTCTGATTTTGATTGCTGTGTTGCTCCAGAGCACATTAATACACTCTAACCTTTCTGAGTCCTTAGAAAAGAGGGATAGGAGGATTTGAGTCCCATAGACAGACTCTCTCACTTAAAGAGATGAATACATGAGAGGTCTGTGTGTCAGTGCACTTTCACCAACTGAGAACTCCTTCGTTTTGTATCGAGCTTTGATCTAATAGGTTTTAGTTTAAAAGGTAATGAATTACAAAAAAAAGCATAGTTCATATTTTTTTAGATCAAAAGGGATGCGATCAGGTGTAATATTAAATAATCCCATTATAATTGGTAATGCTATAGATGTGATTGTGCATTAAGGCAACTAACTACCTTTAGAGTGGTATATGTGTCTGGAGTTTGGAAGGACAAGGGGTGAGTAAATAAATGTGAGCATCTTTTTTTTTTTTTTTTTTTTTTTAAGCTTGGTGACAAACGTCTAATGTAATGACATGGTATAGTGCCAAAGTAAGGCAGGTACATATTTTTAATTTCAGTGATTATCAGGTTTTAGTGTTTTTTATTTCAAAGGCAAAAGTACAAAAGAAGTGGACTTGAGGACCCACCACACACAGAAACAGGGTTTAAGCCAGGTGTTTTGGGTAGTTGATCGAATACAGAGTGGAACAACACTGGGTACAGTGTGGTGGACAATTACCCAAGCTCTGTGTGGAAGGGTAAAGGGCAATATATGAGTTACTATGAGCAAACTTATAGTGGGGAAGGTAGCAGTTTGTCATATGGGTTCCTAAATGTCTGTCATGTGAACAGACTTAGGGAGGCAAGCCACAGAGAGGAGTAATAGACTCTGCACAACTGAGTTTGTCATGAGCATCAACAGACATTTTAGCCTGTGAAATGGTTTAGTGCATATAAACTTAGCTAGACTATCACATTATTTTTAGGGTAAATGCACAAATAAATATGAGATTTATACAAGGTCAGCTCAGCCTTTCACCTTTCCGAGATTGATAAAATACATGCCATTAAGTTGGGTGCTGATCCCTAGACCTAGGAAGTTATCGAAGACCTGTGACAAGCTAAATATACCTTTTCGGTTACTAATTCTTTGATATTAATTGTATTTTGCAGGGATGGTGGAAATGATTCCTACAGCTGAGACACTAAGGAAAATCCAAGTTGAACATGGAGTCACCGGCTCATTTAAAGATCGTCCCTTGGCAGACTGGCTTAAAAAGCACAACCCTACAGAGGAGGAGTATGAAAAGGTGAGGGTGGTAATCTATTTCACTGAATATGGCATCTTCATTTAGTAATTCATATTCATTTTTAGTTAATCGATGTGGTTTCCCAGTGGGCAAAGTACTTATTTTGTTATTTTTACCAAGTAGGATTTGTTACCATGATGTACGTTGAAAATATTATTTATATTAACATCAGAGAGATATTTATTTAGTGTGAAATGTAAAGAAATACACCTTTCAGAAGGAGAAATCAATTTAGGAGTAGAATACAGAATTACAATATCGTATAATGGAATTCTAGTTCAGGAATAGTTAAAAGGTTTTCAGAACTACAATTCAGATGATGCTTTGTCACCTTAAGGTATTGTAATCCTGCATATCCTCTTGCTTTTGACCGTGCCTGGTCAGGGGAGCGCTGTGAAGTTGAGACGGGCTCCCTAGACTACAGCATGAAGTTGTGGTGGGTTAGAGCACTGATTCTTTTATTGTCAGTCCTCTATCAGCATAAAGCAGGTTTCACAGGAATGGTGTGTATGTTACAAGCATAAACTTTGATCTAAAGCGGTGAAGGGGCTTAATAATAGGTTACATGTGATGTGGTATAGTATACAGTCTAATGCACATTATTTCTTTAAACAGGCAGTGGAAAACTTCATCTATTCATGTGCTGGGTGTTGTGTTGCAACATATGTGCTTGGCATCTGTGATCGGCACAATGACAATATCATGCTTAAGACCAGCGGACACATGTTTCACATTGACTTTGGACGCTTTCTTGGTCATGCACAGATGTTTGGGAATATAAAACGGTAAGAAAATCTTTGACAACAAATTGACCTGTTGTGTGATTTTAGTACAATATTAGTCAATTAAAAAAATATATACTAGTATTACCTACCTGAGTGGAGGTGTCTATTTTGTTACATTGTTAAAATAACGCACTTTAAAAGATTACATTTTTCATATATTGTTATGGTACTTTTTGAAAGTAAACCAAAATGTTCAAATGTCTATCTGTTCCTGTCCAAATCAATACAATTAAATTGCGTATATACGCTGAAGTAATTAAGTCTGACACACAAGGTTCAGGTTAAAATAACTTCGAGAAAGTTTATTGGCAAGTGCAGTAAAAGCGGGCGCGCAGGCCCTTTTAAGAGGCATTTTGCGTCATCATTGATTATTAGAATATCAGCAAATAAACATCATCAATTGGATTAATTATTAAGTGTCGGGGTTAGTGTCTTACCTATTGGTTCGAAAAATTAAGAGGTTAGTCCCGTGCCCACCCATCAGAGGTGGGATTATTCTAGACACGGGTGGGGATAAGGGGGTCTTGAGCGTCATTTTACACGGTCAATGATATCAGGCTTCATGTCCAGGTGCAAGGTCTCTTATCAATAGAACATTTCATTACTACTGTGTTCTCGTGGCCTTCAAACTACATTATCTTACAAGTTCTAAGGAGTAGCCAGCAAGGTTTAAGGAGTAGCCAGCACCTCCTGGTGCTTGTCCTTGCAGGAAACACAGTCTTTGTCTACTATACTAATTGGGTTGAGAAGTTCAGTCACGTAAGGTAGTTTTAAAATGAACAAGTTAAGTCATGAGGACAAAATGGAGGAAGAAGTCACAGTATAAAGTTAAAATGGAGTTAGTACAATAATTCAATACAAGTACAATAATAATTTTTAATAATTCCACATCAGTCCCCCCTATGAAATGTTAGATTCTAAGAGATAAAACTTTATTATGTTAGTATCAGAAGACGTGTTAACCCAAAGGCACAGAAACCCCGTGGCCGCTAGCTAGGTGTTAATGCAAAGTGCAAGTCTGTCCCTAGAGCTGACCCTAATAGGCTAACTCATCCGTCAGTATGGCTCTCGAACACTTCACACCCATGGGTGTCCCATGGCAGCTAACCCACCACTTCTCCGCACGGGGCCTTTACCATTCACTGACAGATGCTGTCCCTAAGCTAGTCCCTTCCTAGAATTCCTGCACTTTATCAACAAAAGGGATTGTTTGCAGCGGCAGACAGGGTGAGTTGACGTCTTGGAAATCTTGGCCATCAACTTCGAGATGGGTGAAAGTGGGTGCCGCTTGGTCAACAGTCTTCATGAGGGATTTTCTCAGACACGGGAGGATACAACAAAAGAGAAGAGCAAAAATAAAAAGGAAAATTAGTATAGCCATACCAATCTGCATTAAAGCCTTTTGCCATCCTGTCATCCAACCAAACCATCTTTCCCAGGGATCTTTTATCCCAGAATTCCTTTTTAACTCTTCAGACAGGTCATTTAATTTTTCTATGGCTAATGTAACTTTACCATTAGGGCCTGTGTTTTCTGGGATGTAGGTACAACATGTCATGGTGTCGGGCAAAATTTTACAAACCCCTCCTTTTTCGGCTAAGATCATATCTAGGGCCATTCTATTCTGGAAGGCCATTTGGGATGTGGCCTGCAACTGTTCGGCCAACCCCTGGAGGGCGTCTCTAGTGTAATTAACAAAACGCTGTTGGTTATAATAAATGTAATTTATCCAATTTAAATTCTTGTTTGCGGTAACTATGGTAAAAATTGATTCAAATCCTGCAGCAACTTCATCCCTTGCTTTAAACTCATTGGGCACCCCCCTAGGCACTCCAATGGCATCAATATACACATGAGGATCAAAACTTCCTTTCACTGGGGCGTCACGCTTAACCTTAATGTGTTTGGACCCATGGGTGACGAGGTGTGTGTCAGAGATGATATGTATAGGCATAATAGCTTTAGCCAGAGTACACTCCCCCCACCACTGTTTGTCCATTCTAGATCTTAGCTGTAAATCCCCACACAACCAGTAAATATCCCCTAATGACCTGGTGTGAAACTGCAACAAGTCCATAGAGACATTTCTGTAGGTAGCACAATACCCCTTAGAGAAGTTACCCAAGAATTTACCTATTCCATCGTAATTAGCATAACAAGTGTAGTTACCTTTATACACAGTAATACCATCTGGGGGTTTGACATCCTGGGTTAGGAGAGGATACTCTTTTGTCCATGCAATACATATGGACCTGTTAAAATTATGGTGATAGGCAAAAAGGCTTAAAACACATTCTTCTATATCTACTGGCAGGATTAAAGGCACAGTACCCAGGTGAGGCCGGGCACCGCCACACACATAACATGCAGTTCTATTATGCTTATTAGCATTATATTTCATCCATTCTAACCATAGATTTACATCATTAAAACCTGTTTCAGCGGCCATGGTATCTTCAAAGGTGGGGTTAGCAATGGCCATCATGTCTTGAAAGGTCTGGATATGAGGTTTTAATGGGTTAGGGACCATATGGGTGGCCCCTTGCCACTCAGAAGAGTTGCACATATCTTTGAGGTAGAAATGCCCTAATTTTTGGTAGGAACCCTTTTTCCAATACATTCCCATCACATACTGGTCTGCATCTGTTGGGCTTTAATGCTCAATGATAAGGATTAATTTCATTGGTGTACTCCCCCCAGGCTTTCTTAAAGTCATTCTCTGGAGAAGAGATCTACCATGATCATCTACTTTAGCTACGGCACTTTTTGGTTTGTAACCCCAGGCAGGCCCGGCATTCCATCCCGCCGCCCCCCAATGGTCACAATTGTGCCCCCATTGCTTGTCAACTACACAAACATATGGGTCTTTCGAATGAGGGATATCTCTATAGATGCTCTGGATTTGTGGTGTGGGAAATGGGCATTCTACAATATCACAGTAATCAAAGGTATAAGTAGCCACCTGGGTGCACGATGAATTATACCAGAAGGTGTATCCACTAATATCTTTGGTAATGGCTACTTGCTGGGCCTTTATAAGGCTAATTAGGGAGAAGGTGTACCAGAGATACATGTTTGTGCGGTATTCGCTTCCTCTGGGGCAGGAGATTTCTTGCAGTGGGAAGCGTGGATCCAATTTGGCCTACCGGCCAGTTTGACGGAGGTTGCGGTAATCAGAAGAACTTGGAATGGACCATCAAATCTTGGTTCCAGGGTATTTTTCCGCACAAACTTCTTGACCAGGACCCAATCTCCGGGAAGCAGGTTATGGGAACCTGTATCCAATTCGGGATCTGGAATTGAAGAGAAAACTTGGGCATGTATTTTGTTTAAAGCACTTGCAAGTTCAGTTACATAATCTACTAAAACATCTGATTGGAGCTGCAACTGTTGCGGATAATAACAACCTAGTCTGGGTGCTGTCCCAAATAGAACTTCATATGGGGACAGTGAATGCTTCCCTCTAGGTGTGTGCCTAACGCTAAACAAAGCTATTGGCAGGCTTTCTGGCCAGGGCATCTTTGTTTCTTGTGACATTTTTAACATTCTGGTTTTTAGAGTGCCATTCATACGCTCCACTTTACCACTACTTTGTGGGTGGTAAGGGGTGTGGAAGGCTAGAGTCACCCCTAGAGCAGTCCAAATTTCTTTAGTCACTGTTGCTGTAAAGGCTGGGCCTTGGTCACTTTCAATGACTTCTGGAAGTCCGAACCTACATACTATCTCGGTAAGTAGGCGTCTTGCGGTTGTTTTTGCAGTGATATTGGCCACTGGGTATGCCTCTGGCCATCCTGAGAACATGTCCACTATGACTAGTGCATATTCATGGGGCCCACTCTTGGGCATTTGGATGTGGTCAATTTGAATTCGCTGGAAGGGGTACATGGGCTTTGCCAGGTGTTTTGCAGGCACCTTGACTGGTCTTCCTGGATTGCATTATGCACAAATGACACAGGCTTTACAGAAGTTGCTGATCAATGTTGTGATTCCAGGTGCTTCATAATACTTCTGTATGAGGGCGGCCATCAGTTCTTTTGACAGGTGTGCAGGCCCGTGTGCCCATTGGACCACTGCTGGGTATAAATTTCTGGGAAGACAAAATTTGAAGTTGTTGTAATATATTCCGTCCTTTTGGACAGCTCCTTTCTTTTTCCATTTCTGGATTTCCTCAGGAGTGACTGCAGCTTGCTGTTCTCGCAAAATTCGTAAATCAGTAGGAAGAGTTTGCAGAGCAAAAATAGGAACTTCTTCTTCTTCTTGTCCGGACACTTCTTCGTCCACTTCCTGCAGATCCCTGGCCGCTAGCTTAGCAGCCTGATCAGCCAAATGGTTGCCCTTTGCTTCATCTGTATCCAATTTCCCATGGGCCTTGACTTTCAAAACGGCCACTTCTTTGGGGAGTAGGAGGGCATCCATTAGCTCCTTGATTGCAGTGCTGTGTTTGACTGGTGTACCGGCGGTGGTAAGGAATCCTCTTGTCTTCCAAATTAGGCCGAAGTCATGTGCCACACCCAGAGCATATCTTGAATCTGTATAGACGTTGGCACGTTTTCCTTCGGAAATTTTGCATGCTGAAGTCAGAGCCTGTAATTCAGCTTCTTGCGCAGACATTGCTGGCGGTAAGGATGATGATTTGATAACTTCATCTGTTGTGGTTACGGCATATCCTGTATGGTATCTTCCTTCTTCATCAGCATATCTTGAACCGTCCACAAACAGGGTAAAATCCGGATCTGGTAATGGATTCTCATGCACATTTGGTAAGTGCACTGTTTCCATTTTCATCTGTTCGAAACAGTCATGAGGTGTTTCTGGGTCATATTCATTCTTTATGACCAGATCTTGAAATTCCTTTTCCAGGAAATGGCGTGGCCATGCTTCTAGAAGGTCAGTTGTTGGGTATTTGGCAATACCATTTTCCTGTAGCTGTTCTTCATTCATGGTGGCCCATAGTTTTGCCATGGGCCCAAGATCATTCCATGACCTTGTCTTCAACTTGGTAACAGGAATATGTGGGATAGCGGTATCCCAATGACGGTAAAGGTAGTTAAGTTGTTGAGGTAGCTGGACCAAGACCATGCTATTGCCTTCAAAGTCACAATAGAAGTCTTGTGCAGTGAGCTTTACATTGGTCCAGTGGTAAAGCTCATCTTCATAGCAAGATTCAGGAGTAATGTTCGGCTTGTACCACATGGTGCAGAAGGCGTAATCCGGGCCTTCACAAAGAGGTGTCTCATCTTCATAAAATGACAAATGTGGATGCATAGTTACATAGTTAGATAGCTGAAAAGAGACTTGCGTCCATCAAGTTCAGCCTTCCTCACACCTGTTTTTTGCTGTTGATCCAAAAGAAAAATGACATGACTTTCTTGATACATCCACAGAGCAGGTAGATGTAGGTTTCATCTGTGATAAATCCATAATAGATACCCCCCTCAGGGAGTGGAAGAAGAGTGGACGGATTAAGCACTTGACATCTTTGGATGGAAATGTTGTCAGGCAAAAGAAGATGACACTGTAGGCGCAGGTGTCTGGCTGGAGACACGTGCTTGAGCTGGATTTGGTTGATAATAGCAGAAATGTCATGAGGGGCCAAAACAACCAGAGGGTGGCCAAGGACCAGGTCTGAGGTTCTGTCTATGAGTTCTCTCGCAGCAAAAACAGCCCTGAGACAGGAAGGAGTCCCTCTGGCCACAATGTCCAGTTGACATGAGAAATATCCAATAGGCCTCTGGCGGCCTCTTAAGTCATTAGTTTGGGTGAGAACTCCTGTTGCATGGCCTTGTCTTTCAGAGACAAATAATTTGAAAGGTTTGGAGTAGTCAGGTAGGCCCAAGGCAGGAGCAGAAGCAATGGCACGTTTGAGAGCATTGAAATTGTCCAGAGCTTCATTGGTCAGACAGAATGGGTCAGACTTAAGAGCATCATAGAGAGGTTGCATAAGCAGAGAGGCTTCTGGGATCCATGCTCTGCAGTAGGAAATGAGGCCTAGGAAGGCATGAAGAGACTTTGAAGTCCTTGGAGGCGGAATGTCCAGCACAGCTCTCACCCGGTCCCGAGTAAGATGTCTGGTACCTTGAGATAGGCAATGTCCAAGGAAAATTACTGAAGGTTGGCAGAATTGTAGCTTGATGAGCGAAGCTTTGCATCCTTGTTCTGCCAAATAGCAAAGGAGACTAATTGAGCAATTTTCAGTAGTGGGTATATCATCTCCACAGAGTAACAAATCATCCACATACTGGAGCAGAACAACTTCTGGGTGCTCGGCTTGCCATGGATCAAGGATGGTACCCATGGCCTTTGCAAATTGACTTGGAGAATTTTGTGCCCCTTGGGGCATGACAGTCCAGGTATACTGTTGCATCTCATGAGTGAAAGCAAACAGGTATTGACAGGAAGGGTCCAGTGGGACACTGAAAAAGGCATTGGCCAGGTCAATGACTGTGAAGAATTTTGCAGATGGTGGGACTCCAGAGAGCAGAGTATGGGGATTTGGTACAAGAGGGGTATCCAGGACGGTAGCTTCATTGACAGCACGGAGATCCTGGACCATCCTGTACTTCTCTGGCTCACCCTTTGGAGTTTTCTTTTTCACAGGAAATAATGGGGTGTTGCATTCAGATTTACATTTTACCAGGGCACCCTTCTCTAAGAGTGCCTTGATGTGGATAGAAATGGCAGCAGACTGTGCTGGTTTTAAGGGATATTGTGGTTTTCTTGGTAGCTTAGCTCCTGGAATGAGCTTTACCACCACAGGGGGAACATTTAAGTGTCTGATACAGATAGAGGTGTAAACATTTCTACCTGCCCATCCGGGGTAAAGGTGATGGATGCTTGCAGGCGTGAGAGAACATCAGCACCTAACAGGTTAATCGGGCATGTGGAGTGTAAGGAAACCAAGTTTAGACAAACCGCGTTCGGTAGTTTCCTCCCGAAAGGTCAGAGTCTAAGGTAGTGCGAGCTTGCTTCGATAGTTACAGGAACCGAAATCCATACGGAATAAAACAGCTGCATAAGATAATTCCCTTGTTACAGCATACGAATTCCAAATAACAGTCAGAGTCCAGGTTCAGGATACAAGTAGAACTAACGTTTATTCACACACATGGCTTTTTATGCAGGTCCCCATGCAAGGGGACATCCCACAGGGAGGAGTAACATTTATCCAATCCCGAACAGTAAAAATATAAAACACACCCAATACAAACAGGCAGTTCCCTCCCCTAGTCCTGGAGATAATCAGGTCTGATATAGTAACAACCTAATTATCTCCAGGCTGAAAATTCACTATTTTCCCCAATTTCTGGAACACCCCTTTATACCTGGGGTATCCCCACAAATACTATATCCCCTGATAGCCCCGATCCGGGTGACCAACATATCCAAATTTCACCCGGATCGGTTCAGGGGTTCGCAAAAAGTATGGAAGTCCTGTGTGACCGGTTCACTGTGGGCGGACTGCCCAAAATAGTTCCAGAGGTTCGTGTGGTTTTGCCGGTCACTTCAGAAAAAGGGAAAAAATGCATAAAAGTACCGAATGAATTCCCCTGGCTCCTAGCAGCGATTGTTCCCCTCATTCGGGTGCATATTTGTACCGAATAGCGCTCTCCTAGCTAATCGGTATCACTAGTTCCAGCGTTCGTATGATTGAGACCGGTGTTTGGGAAGTCGAGTGTCCGATTTTAGTTCCAGACACTCGACGACCAAGTCCCGCTGCCTTTGTTTGGCGAAAAAAAGATGGCCGCGGTTTTCTCTGCCACGTGGCGTTCGGCAGTACGAACGCTGACCGCACACATAGAGGGTGAAAGTGATGCCGGCTTTGAAGTTAAGTGAGCCAGGGGTGGTCTCTGTTCGGCAGTCCCATCTGCCGAATGAAAAATACATAAAAAACAAGAACTTATGCAACAAAAGACCGAATAATATAGTCATTTCTTCACATGGAGGATACTACAAAGCGAGCGAGCAGGCTAGAACCAACTCGTAGTGGAGTTGTTAGAGGGCTATGTCTCGGCTGGCCATCCACTCCAACACAAGAGACATCGATATTTGACAGAAAAGATGGGTCTGGCAGGTCTTGTTCTCGCAGAACACTACGGGCTGCACCTGTGTCAACAAGGAATGTGGTAGGGTGGCCTTCAATGGGCAAAGTCACTGTGGCAAGTGGCCCCCCTTTATCCCCTGTAGACACTGCCATTACAGGGGTTACAGACACAGGCTTGCCAGCTTCCTAATCATCTGGTTCTTCAACAATTGGAACCTTTTTCTCGGTCTTGGGGCCTGGGGCAGGCTTGGAGAACTTTTTGGGTGCCCCTGGTTCCCTTTTAGGTTCCGGACAGTCACTTCTGTAGTGTCCCTGAGCCCCACAATTAAAACAAATTACATCCTCTAACTTGACTCCCTTGGTGCCAGAGGTGATGGGGGTAGCGCGGGCCACCATGAGGGGAGCTGGATTGGGTCTTCTTGGGGTCTGAACAGATTCCAAACCTCTAGCAACTAAAAGCAGGGTATCCAGGGGAACAACCTTATATTCAGGGCGTGCAGCAATGATTCCCTTACGTATAGAGTCTTTAACACCTTGGACAAACGCACCTGACAGCATTTGTGAATGAATTTTGTCAGTAAGATCAAATCCTAAATCTGTAAACATTTGATACAGTCTTGCATGGAACCTTTCCACTGATTCTCCTTTATCTTGAATAACATCAGTAAGGCCAGCAGCCTGATCTGCAAGTTTGTCTTTAGCCCATTCTCTTAATTGGGTGCAAAAGGTTACCCCGGAGGGGTAATCAACATCACTGGAAAGCAGATCTGTACTGAGGTGACGGGCCATGCTCGGCCAGTATGCATCCCCGGCTTTAATAGCACAAATGCTCAGCAAATCACGCCATGCGGCGGAATAGGTCTTTTGAATTTGAACTATCCCTCGGTAAAAAGGCATAGGCTGTTTTTCTGGGTCAGGGAGCGATTTCATTAATGCGCTAGCTTGAGTGGGGTTAAAGGCAACATATTTAGGAGGGGTCCGTTCTCCCCGACCCTTGTGTCCAAAGGGATCATCGATAGAACGATGAGTTGAGGCTCCTGCAGCGGCTCCTGCAGCCTCCGACGAGTCCTGGGATAAACTATCCTCTTCTCTCTCATCTAATTCTATGATCTGAGCTTTCTTTCGTGCAGGGCCCAAGTAAGGTGACAGGACCGGAGGATGAGCGGGGGTCCCAGATGCGGGGGTGGCTAGCGAGTCATAACCGGGGGATAGGTAGTCACCGGGAATTACCGGCATCAGGGCTGTACTGGGGGCCGCCATATTGGTGGCCGGAAAAGGTACTGTATTAGGGTAAAGGGAAGAAGTGGCGGCCATGTTGGATGTGGGCACATCCGGAGCAGACTGTGCCGGACTGGGCATGACCGGAACCTGGGGAGTGGCTTGGGGAAGGGGTAGTGGATATCCGGGATAGGGCAGGGCCATGGGATACGGGAAGGGGTAGGGCCAGGCTGGGGAGGGGAAGGAGGTGGGGTATTGGACTGGGGTGGAGATGGGAGGGGACGGAGAGGATTTGGTAGGGGTGGGTGTAGAGGGAGGAGCCGGGGCGAGGGTGGAAGAGGTGGTTAGCTGGGCGGATGAGGAGGGGAGGGGGATCATGAACGGAGAGGGAGCGTAGGGAAGGAATGGCAGATGAAATGTTAGGGGAAGGTACAGTAGGTAGCGTAGGGATGGATGAGGATGATGGGAATGTTAGAGACGGGGAAGGGGAAAAGAAAGATCCGTCAGAATTCAGGACCGGGCAGACAGCGGAGGTGATGGGAAGGGTATTGGGAGGATTGGGAGTGGGGAACATAGTCAGCTGACTATCACTTATGGCTGACTGAACCTTGGGGATAGATATCCCCTGGGCGCCATTTTGGGGCGCTGGCTGAGGGTAAACCCCAGTAACACAATTATTATGATACACAAACAATTTCACACCTTTGTGATTTATTTCTTCCTCAACCCAACCTTCTAGCTGAATAGCCTTCGCTACTCTGTACCATGCTTCAGCAGTCTTTAATAAACCATTATCTGTAAGCTTGCCTTTCATTTCTGCCAGTAACTTACGCCAACTTTCTGGTTGCAATCTTCCACCCGTTGGTACAGTAATTTTACATACTTTTGCAATCTTTACAACACCTTTAACCATCTCCTCACCCTCTCTGTTTTCTACCAAATCACATGCTAACCAGCCCTTACTGGGCTTACCTAAATCCTGCCCCATAATCCCTCTACCCCTATACCAGCGTCCTAGATATAGAGAGAGAGAGAGAAAACTGAACAAGAACGTCTACAATGCTCGACTGCCACCTGAGAACCGTGGGACTTTCTCAGGTGCGTCTTCCCAAAACGTAGACTAGTCACTGAATCCGCCTACCCGGGGTGGTAGACACGGATTGGAGCGAGGTGAGAAGTGTGTGACCAATCACTTCTCTTTTAAGAGGAATGGGAGTGGATAGTATATTAATATAGGAAGTACAGAAAAGATGAAAGGCAAGGAAAATCCTTAGAGACAGACACAGGAGTTCATGAGACTCCTATTAAACAAACAAGACAACAATACAGTCGAAATACAGTGCATGCATTACAGTTCGAATGAAATCAACAATAATCCCTTTCCTTCTACATGTGCTTACTCCAAAGTCACCTCCCTCAAACTCGTAGTGTCCCTATACTCTTTATAAGTCCCACTACCACGTGATACGGAAAACAAGCAATGCCTACTTGAATCCCTCCAGGAAACGAAGTCCCCTGCCACAAGACTAAGTCCCTTACCACAATTAAAATGATCAGGGAGCCCCCAACTCAACTAGAGCCGGAGGTTTCGGGTCAGGAAGCCCCCAACTCAACTAGAGCCGGAGGTTTCGGTCAGGGAGCCCCCAACTCAACTAGAGCCGGAGGTTTCGGTCAGGGAGCCCCCAACTCAACTAGAGCCGGAGGTTCCGGGTCAGGAAGCCCCCAACTCAACTAGAGCCGGAGGTTCCGGGTCAGGAAGCCCCCAACTCAACTAGAGCCGGAGGTTTCGGTCAGGGAGCCCCCAACTCAACTAGAGCCGGAGGTTCCGGGTCAGGAAGCCCCCAACTCAACTAGAGCCGGAGGTTTCCAAAGCGCACAGTGAAGCTAGCTAGGCTATCAAAGTGACACGAAGAAGGATCACAGGAAATTATGAGTCTACACAAAATCCACAGTTCCAACACCCCTCTTTTTCCTTACAGCCCCAGCCACGAGGCTCCTAAAAGAGTTAAACAGGAAAAGATGACCCCCAGGAACACATCCACAGGTCAACCCCCCTTTTTCCCTACAACCACAGCACCGTGGTTCCTAAAAGGGGTAAACAGGCAACAGAAGACCCAGGCAAATCCCCTCAGGTCCCCCCCCCCTTTATCTCAAAATGGGGAAACAGGCAAACAATTCAGACACACCCAGGCAACAGATAGACTAAAATGCAGGTAAACAAGTGAGTAACGAGGCACCGGGCAAGATATTACCTGTCTTTGATGTCCTCCCGGGAAGCAGTCACAGACACGTGGACGGGTCAATCAAAGGGGCCGGAACATACCGGTGGCTCTGCAGAAGTCTCTACCGTGTACCTGGAGGTGATCAATCTCCTTTCCTTCCCCCCGGATTCCTCCGTCCACCCTTGTCTTCCTTAGGACGGCTCACCGGCCGGACATAGCCCGATGCCCCACGTTGGGCGCCAAGATTGTTATGGTACTTTTTGAAAGTAAACCAAAATGTTCAAATGTCTATCTGTTCCTGTCCAAATCAATACAATTAAATTGCGTATATACGCTGAAGTAATTAAGTCTGACACACAAGGTTCAGGTTAAAATAACTTCGAGAAAGTTTATTGGCAAGTGCAGTAAAAGCGGGCGCGCAGGCCCTTTTAAGAGGCATTTTGCGTCATCATTGATTATTAGAATATCAGCAAATAAACATCATCAATTGGATTAATTATTAAGTGTCGGGGTTAGTGTCTTACCTATTGGTTCGAAAAATTAAGAGGTTAGTCCCGTGCCCACCCATCAGAGGTGGGATTATTCTAGACACGGGTGGGGATAAGGGGGTCTTGAGCGTCATTTTACACGGTCAATGATATCAGGCTTCATGTCCAGGTGCAAGGTCTCTTATGAATAGAACATTTCATTACTACTGTGTTCTCGTGGCCTTCAAACTACATTATCTTACAAGTTCTAAGGAGTAGCCAGCAAGGTTTAAGGAGTAGCCAGCACCTCCTGGTGCTTGTCCTTGCAGGAAACACAGTCTTTGTCTACTATACTAATTGGGTTGAGAAGTTCAGTCACGTAAGGTAGTTTTAAAATGAACAAGTTAAGTCATGAGGACAAAATGGAGGAAGAAGTCACAGTATAAAGTTAAAATGGAGTTAGTACAATAATTCAATACAAGTACAATAATAATTTTTAATAATTCCACATCAATATCATGGTTCATCGTCATGTGATTATGTTCACCAAAGGTTAAGCATTGGGTTATTCTAATTATATATAATCTAGTGCTGAGATGTCATGCTTTGACCTGTTGGTCAGATCCTTTTTATGTAATGGAAAAGGAGCATTCTTCAGACAGGTTGTGTCTTTATAAAACAGACTTGTTATTGCAAGCAGTGGCGGAATAGGTGGCAGAAATGAATTACCATATAATAGAATGCCTCAAAATGTTGGGCATAATTCGTTAACATCATTAACATATATCACTTGCAGGATTATTCACTAAATGCCACATTTTGGTCATTTGAAAACTGAATAGCAAGATACAGGCTACAACAGCTGATCTGGAAAAAAATGTTTACATTTTTTTTATATTTGTTTCAAACTACAAGTTTGAACAATATATCAGTGACATTATATAAGTGTTGTCACAGTATACAATAAAACAGAACGTGATAAGCCAACAGTAGGGTATGGGTTTAGCTCTGCATATTGTGGGTTGAGTTTTTGTGTTTATGGTCGTGGCACGTTAGACTAATCTAGGTACCTCTGTAGTGACCCTGTCGTCTGAATGTTGGGCTAATCGGACTAGTGTGAGATGTACGTGAGGTGTATAGATACACCGCCAGTTGCAGTTCTCCGTGTGTGCTTCAGGTGGTGGCTGCTGCATAGGAGCCTTGTCTGGGCTGTCGCGGTATGAAAGCTTTCACCCTCTCCGGGTTCCATCTGTGCGGTGGTCGGTTGGTGCTTCAAATATTTGTTAGTTGCAGTGTTTCCTGAGAGAGTCCCAGTGTTGGCAGTAGGCTCTGCGCCCCTTGCTAGTCGAATATCTTGTGCTTGTCTTCCCCCTTGAAAACTGTTAGGAGCGTGTTAAGCTCCAGCGGTATGGTATGCCGTGTTTCGTGAGGAGAGATGTGAATGGCTTGAGGGACCGCCACCAGGCTAGTGTGCTGCCTGAGAAGTCTGCGAGGAATGAGAGCGGGTTTCTGCTTTTTAGTCTTCCGACCCATGCTGGTTTACCCTATCTTAATTTGCAGCTGTTTGTGTGGGTTTGTGTTGCCCAAAATGGTATTTAATGGTGTGAAATCACTGGAGCTCCGATGCCATGCGACTGTTTAGCTCTGTGGTTAGGCCCAAGCTTGACTATTTTAACCTCCATTTTGTCATTCCGATTTCAATTTTACAAATATATATATATATTTTTTTTTTATTAACACCATTAAATAGAATGTAATACACTTTTATAGACTTGTGTCAAGTAACCAATGTAATATGTTTTATTTGTTAACCTAAATATATATATTATTTTAGTTGTATAAATGTTTACTCCCCTGCTTACTTCAATAACATGTCTACATGTACCTTTTCCTTCTGTAGTGACCGCGCTCCCTTCGTCTTCACATCAGATATGGCCTATGTTATTAATGGAGGAGACAAGACGTCCAGCCGTTTCCATGATTTTGTGGATTTGTGTTGCCAAGCATACAACCTTATCCGCAAGCACACTCACCTCTTCCTTAATCTGCTTGGGCTGGTGAGTGAGTCATAGAACTTGAGTTGGGCAGAAAGGCTTGTTTATCTCTACAGTTTTTGTAATGAAAATATTTTTTTTTACTAATCTTGTAAGCATTGTAACGTGTAAACATTTGTCAGAATGGCTGCTAATTTGAAATCTCCCCCATGTTTTTATTTAAGGCCACTTAGAGTTAAAATATGGCACAATTACTTAAAAAAGATGGCTTTTACAAATTTACATAGTTATATAGTGTCAGCAGGAAAAGTACACAGGTAAAGATATTAAATGCACACATTATTTTCACTTAATTGAGATAAGAGGGGTATTTGATATAATTATATGCAAAAACCTACATAAAACACTGTATTTAGATCTCTAGAAAATGCTAGAGCTAAATATGACATGGCCCTTAACACATGTATATTATATCATATCAGTAACATTAAAAAATAAAAGTAATCAGGACAGATGGACTACATGTGTGGTTCACATCTGCACAGTGGCCTACTGTCTTAAAATTTGTTAAGTAGGATAGATTAAAAAATTATGTTTCTTGATTCCAATAATTCTTATGACGTATGCTGATATGACCGTATTAGTACTGTTCTTCTATGTTTGTCTTTTTTTTTTTAGATGCTTTCATGTGGCATTCCAGAACTGTCAGAGTTGCAGGATCTTAAATACGTATATGATGCACTGCGTCCTCAAGATTCAGAGTCTGATGCCACCACTTATTTCACAAGGTAATCATAGCAGTCTGTGGAAATTCCTTCTAAATGATCAATAAAAAAATACATATATAATATGATGTCATAAACAGTATCCTAATCTTATTCATATGTTTTGGGATATTTTAGCTACAGGTTAACTAACCTGCCATAATAGACCTTCTCATTATTTTCCTTCCTACAGACTCATAGAGTCCAGTCTTGGTTCCGTGGCCACCAAATTGAACTTTTTCATCCACAATCTAGCCCAGCTCAAGTTCAGCAGCTCAGATGAGCGTTTTGCTCTTTCTTTTGCTCCAAAGACATACACAATAAAGACAGATGGGAAGATCTGTGATGTCTTCTTGACCAGATACAAGAAAATATTTACTCCCAACAAAGGATATGTGAGTAATTATTATTATTTTTTTTTGTCTACAGTAGAGTTTCTTCAATTACTGCCTCATACTTGTTTGGTTGAGGTCTCTAGGATCTTTTCACATAAGTAAAGGTGTAGTCATGAAATAAGTAGATACGCTTGAAAAAAAACTAATAATTGTGAGAAAACATGGCGTATTTTGAGTACTTTAGGTCACTCATAGAAAATATACATACACACCAGTTTCGAGTATACCGTAATTAACCAATCATTATCAGAATAGAATGTTCTGTGCTGAAATTGGTTGTACATCTTGGCACACAAGACCATCTAGAATCAATGATACCTTCAACAGAAGACTCATCTGTGCTGCTGTGGAATGTTCTCCACCTTTCTAAATGTATATTTAAGACTGAGTATACTTAACTATACATCTCTATAATTATAACTTTAATATTTATATGTATAGTATATATAGTTAAAATTATAATTGTAGAGATGTGTAGTTAATAAATATATTAATGTGTGTGTGTGTGTGTGTATATATATATATATATATATATATATATATATATATATATATATATATACATATATATATATATACATATATAATTATAGAGATGTATAATTATATTAAGATATTACATATTTTAATTACACCAATCCACATTTCTAGGTAAGGGTTTTATTTTGTCTGCATGATGCATAGGAAATATTATGTGGCATTTGGTCTTAATAATAGATTACCCAATATAACATGTATGTGTGTATGAGTGAGTGTGTGTATTTGTGTGTCAAGATTTGTGTGTGTGTCACTGTGTGTATGTGCCAGTGTATATCAGTTTGTTTGTATGTGTCTGTGTGTGTATCTGAGTGTATGTATGTGCCAGTGGATGCAAGTGTGTGTATGTCACTGTGTGTCTGAGTGTGTGTGCATTTGTGAGTCAAGATGTGTGTATGTGTCACTGTGTGCGTCTGAGTGTATGTATGTGTATCTGAGTCTGTGTGTCTAGGTGTTTGTGTCTGTGTGTATCTGATGCCACTATGTGCCAGTGTGTGTATATTTGTGTCAGATACAGACACACACACACACACACACACACCGGCACATACAAAAACAGATACACACTGTGTGTCAAGGTGTGTGTATCTGTGTGTCAGTGTGTGTGTGTGTGTGTGTGTATCTGTGTGTCAGATTCATACACAATGGCACACAGATGCACACACTGGCATATACAAACACAGATACACACACCTTGACACACAGATACATACATACACACACAGTGTATGTATATGTGCCAGTGTGTGTTACATTCACTGGCAAATACAAACATATACATACACCTTGACACACAGACACACACTGGCCCATAAAGGGCGGGGGTTCACGATGTTGTCAAAGGGTTCCACGGGAAAAATTAGTTGGGAACCACTGCTCTATATACATACCCTCCTACAAAACTTTCAAATCCTACTCCTATCTTCACTTCCTTTCTATCCTTCTGCTCCTAGCAGCTGGTGATGTCTCCCCAAACACCGGTCCTATCTCAGCAAACCCATCACATACTAACTCAAGGAACCACACCAATCTCATACCCATCTCATGTTACTCTTCCTTTAAATCCTCCTTCAATACTGCGCTCTGGAATGCGCGCTCTGTTTGCAATATTACAAAATCCACTGCGGTCCACGACCTCTTCATCTCTCTTTCCCTAGATTTACTAGCCTTAACAGAAACATGGCTGTCCCCCTCTGATACCGCTACCCCTGCATCTTTGTCCTTTGGTGGTCTTCAACTTACCCACAACCCAAGACAAGAATGTAAAGGTGGTGGTGTAGGGTTTCTCCTCTCACCTCACTGCTCCTTCAAACCTCTACCCACCCCCCCCCCCCCTTTCCTCTCTTTCCCATCATTTGAAATTCATTCGATTCGCCTTTTCAAACACTTCTCTGCTAACATTGCCGTTATTTATCGCCACCCTGATTCCCTTCTCCTCCTTCTTGACCACTTTGCTGCCTGGCTACCCTACTTCCTCTCTTCTAATATTCCATCCCTAATTCTCGGAGACTTCAATATTCCCATTAACCCACCTTTGACCTAAGCAGCATCTAAACTACTTTCAATTACTTCCTCCCTCTGGCTATCGCAGTGGGCTAATTCTCCCAACCATGTAGCTGGCAATACCCTCGACCCTTATTTTCTGTTATGCATGTACAGTATCTAATGTCTACAACACTCCATTTCCTCTCTCTGATCACCACCTCTTATTGTTTGTTCTCAAATACCCCCTCACCCAACAACCTCAGCCTAACCCCTCTCAACTCAGGAGCAACCTTAATTCTTTTTTTTTTTTTTTCTTTAACATCAGAATAAGGTATTTGCTATTTCATATTTTATATATGTCAGGAATGTCCCAATCAAATACCAAATCATCATTTGTTTTGTTTCCATCCCATTTTCTTTTGTGTGTATGTGTGTATATATATATATATATATGTGTGTGTGTGTGTGTGTGTGTGTGTGTGTGTGTGTGTGTGTATATATATATATATATATATATATATATGTATGTGTATGTGTGTATGTATGTATATATATATATATATATATATATATATATATATAAATCTTCCTGTCTCAGTTTTATATATCCTGTTTTCCTATAGTGATTGACAGACAAATACACATACAGACTAACCTAGACAAACATTTGTTTGGATCACAGTGTGCCGAGAAAGGAAAAAAATAATCAAACAGAGGGTCCGAGATAAGGGGTATTCCGGTAATTTCCCAGTATAGAGAGGAATTGCACAATTAAAAATGAATATAATACAATAAGAAAGATAATTTTTTTTTATTTTTTTTTATTTTTTTTTTAAGTTGTAATTCACTGTCCAGGGTCTAATTTTTTTTACCCACCTATCCCAATAATTATAATAGTGTCCCTTCTTTGGGGCAAAGTTCGTAATAGCTCGTTCCATTTTGCACTGGAAAATACTTTGATAATGAATCTTGGCCCAACTATCCACCCTAGGAGACTTCCAATTTCTGGCTATTGACATTTTAATGGCTATTAAGATGTGAAAAATAATTGGTCTGAATTCTCTATTAATCAGCTCCATATCCATATGTAGTAAAGCCATATTTGGAGTCCGTTTAAACATCTGTTCCAATTGATAAATATTGGTTTGTCATCAGAGGGGTTTATTTATCGGACAGTCCCACCAAATATGTTTAAAATCTGCAGTAGATTAAGTGCATCTCCAACAGTTAGGGGAGACTGTAGGATACATTTTTTGCTATTTTTTGAGGAGTTCTATACCATCTGTTTAGTATCTTATAATGAGTTGCATGTATATCCAAACAGTGGCAAGCTTTGTATAATGTGTTGAGGGAATTATTCCATTCTTTCCTAGTTATATCTATTTTCAAATCGTAATTCCATTTAGTGATTGCCGAGGGAGTCGCTTTAATCTGAGCCTTGTAGATTAATTTTTTACATTTATTGGCTAAATGGGTGTAGCCTGTTTGCTCGTATATCTCTGAAAGAAGCTTGACTGGCAGTTCAAGAGAATTAAATCACAAAAATGTTTTTAAAAAAGATATTACCCTTATATAGATAAACAGTTAAACCATTCGGTAGATGGTATACCGTATTCAGTTTGAAGTTGTTTAAAAGATTTTAATGTGCTTCCTGTCAGGATATTAGATATCTTTTTCATACCCTGAAGGGTCCATATTTCCAGGTTTATATCAATCATTAAGTATGATAGAATATTTAAATTTATACTAGGAATTATCTTCATTTTTAAACCTATATATTTTTTTTTTTTTTACATTGAGACCAGGTGGGAAAGATTTGTTGGACGACTATCAATGATTTAGAATTTTTAATAGAATGGTTTGTTTCTTTTTTTTTGTAAATATATTTTTATTGTATATTTTTCATCATTACTACGAAAAGCAGTGTGGACTCGCAGGTCCCATTTGAGTGTTGCAATTTCGTTCAATTAGGAGGATTATTGAGTATCTTAATACAGTGTGGTGACACGCAGGTCACATATGGGAGCATATTTCTGAAACATAGTGGACTCGCAGGTCCTAATAGAGGTTTATCTGCTCATGAGGAGATTAGGTCTACTCAGGTGGGGTACACTGTTGTTTTTTGTTTAGGATTATCTGGTTGTAATGTGCTTTCGCAGTGTGGATCGTGTAGGTTACGTAGGTCCTATGTTAGGTTTGCTTATGAAGGTTTTAGTGATGTGCATGAAGTATCTATATGGGCACATATGTCGGTGGTTCCTAAGGGCCCCGAGGTTCCGATCCCTTAATTTGTGCTCCTTTGTAAACTGCATTCTGCGCAGTGTATTTTTGGGTGAACAGTAAATGATATGTAGGTGTAGCTCTCGTGACAAGGTTGTCTTGTAGTCGTGGGTGGTTGGAGCGAATGGCGTTTGTTTTCAGTGTGTGATGGGCTCCCAGGTCCATCCCAGTTATGTTGTTCTCCTTCCCGTGTCTTATGTCCTAGCTTTGTGTAATTCAGTCTGCTGAGTTGTTTGTATGTGCAATGTGGGTACCTTGGAAAGGAGAGCTATCCTCATTCCACACGTGATCGTGGCTCTGGGAGCAGGATATTCAGTTTCTAGAGTGGGAGTGTGTGTGGTTCGTTCGTGGGTCTCCAGTTGTCTATTCCCGGCGTGGGTGTTAGTGTGTGAGTCGGCCGCGGTGGCCTGGGTGCTATGAGAGGTCTGTGTGTTGCTGGTCGTCGGGTTCGAGAGGTTATTGTGAGTACAGTATGCTGTTGTGCCTTGCGGCTTCATGGGTGGAGTTTGTGGGGTAGCTGTGTGTGGGTGATGTGTTGATCATGTGAGTGTTGTGGCTGTAGTGTGTGCGGTGCGTGTTACATGTTTGGGGGGGGGGGTGACTCCCCTCTAGCTCCCTTCCCCGTCCGCCGCGTCCCTCACGTCTCGTCTCGCCATGTACATTATCCAGGGTTGCCATTTGTCAACGTGTTTCGTGAGGGTATCCCGTATGGTTGCGTGCATTTCTTCTGGTAATCTTATCTCTTCTACCCTGTTTAGCCATTGCTCTATTGTAGGGACGCGTGTCGTTTTCCATAGGGCAGGGATTAACGCCTTGGCCGCGTCAAGTAGGTGGCGCAGGATGGATCGTTTGTATTTTGAGATCAGGTCCGTGGTATGATGCAGGAGGGTGTTTTCTTTAGATAATTGCGTCGTGGCCCCTAGCACATCTTTAATGCGAGCTGTAATCTGGGTCCAGAACGGTTTGATGTTGGGGCATTCCCACCATATATGTTTTAGTGTTCCGATATTTGTCTCACATCTCCAGCATGTCGCCGAGGTGCTGGGGAAGATTCTGTGGAGAATGTCTGGGGTTCTGTACCAGAATGTCAATAGCTTATGGTTAATTTCTTGGTATTTTGAACTAATCGTTGATTTGTGATGAAGGATGAGAATTTTGTCCCATTGTGCGTCGGTGAAGACTTGGTCGGTGATGTTTTCCCATTTTTCTTTATATCTTCGTGTTGCCTGCTGACCATCCGTGATTAGGTATTGGTAGAGCGTCGCCGTTGGTTTCTGGATTGGTGTTTTTTTGTCGCAGATGTCCTCAAACCACGTGAGGGTTCTGTGCACCTCTTGTTTGGGTTTGTTTCTTTATCTGTAGGCCATAAAAGGGCTTTATAATCCCTATCTCCTAAAGTCAGGATCTGTTCTCTTTTATACCAATTCTCATTTCTAGAATCTTCCTTGTTTACTATTAAAATATGTGCTAATAAGTTGGCTTGTGCAGTGTCTTGGATAATTGGAATACTGATACCTCCTTCATTTTTTTCCCTAGACATAATGTCTTTTTTTTATTCTGGGTTTTTTACCTGACCAAATAAATTTAGTAAATGATGACTGGATTAGTTCTAACCAATTGTCAGGAATTTTTAAAGGGATCATTCTCATAATATATGAGAATTTTGGTACAATATATGCTTTTAATGTATTTATTTTTCCTGACCAGGAGATTTCCAGGGTTTTTCATATGTTTAGGTTAACGTTCATCTCTTTAATTAACGGTAAGATGTTAATTTCTAACCATTTCTTTGGGTTTTTTGACATTTTATTCCCAGATAGTTGAAGCACTTTTTAACTTGTTTAAATCCATATTTATTTTCTATAATATCAATATTATTTTGAGATGTATTTAGGTATAATGCTATACATTTTTCTGTGTTTATCTTTTAATTAGAGAAATTGCTGTAATGGTCAATAGATTCCTCGGGATTCTGAATACCGCTAGTTATCAATACATCATAAAGCTTAATTTTTTGGTTATTATTGTCTCCAAACCCTTTAATATCCTATTTAGATCTTATATCTACAGCCAGAGATTCAATCGCTAAAACATATAAAAGCGGTGATAAAGGGCAGCCCTGGCGTGTACCATTTGTGATTCCAAACCATTTGGATTTAAAACCAGGGCCCACAATTCTAGCTTGGGGGTCGCTATATAAAGCCATAATGGCACTGAGTGTCCCAGCCGTGAATCCAAAAGATACCGAGGATTTTCTGACAAAAGCCCACCAGATCATGTCGAATGCTTTCTCAGCATCCAATGACCGGGTCAGCATGGGTATATGTTCATCTCTAGCCTGTTCCAATAAACCCAATCATATTTCTTGTATGGCTAGTAGAGAGTCGTCCCGGAATAAATCCCGCCTGGTCTCTGTGTTATATATAGCTAACCACTCGTTTAACTCTATCTGCCAATATTCCCGCATATAGCTTAATATCTTCATTTAGTAGGGAAATTGGTCGGTAACTATCTACTTTCTCTGGGCTCTTTCCTGTTTTTAATATTGGGACAATATTGCCTTTAAGCATTTCCTTTGGAATTTTTGTTTTTAATATAAATTTGTTAAAAGTAGTCTCTAAATGAGGTGATATTTCATTTTTGAGTAGTCTAAAGAAGATACCTGTAAATCCATCTGGGCCTGGAGCTTTATTAGGTTTCGATGCTTCTATCCGTGTATGTATTTCATGTAAAGAGATTGGAGCATTCAATTCCTTCAATTGAGATTCTGAGATCCTTGGTATAATCTTGTCTTTAAAAAAAAATCTTTTGGGTCTGCATGGTTGTGGGGCAGATTATATAATTGAGAGTAATAGTCATTGAAAGTTTTCTTAATTCTCTCTGGAGATAGACAGGTCTCACCCTTATATATAAGGAACTTTAATTATATTGACCACCAGCAGCTGTCAGCTTATATTGATTAACAACTGCTATCCACCACTTCCCTCTCCTGTCCCTCACTGGCCATCTCCACATATAACACTACCCTCAACTCTGCCTTGAACGCTGCAGCCCTGCTCCAAGCATACACCTTGAGGAGGACACCCCCCAACCGTGGCATACTAAATCAACACGCTACCTGCAAAGATGCTCCCGGTGTGCTGAACGCTCCTGGAGGAAGTCTTGCGCCCAGTCAGACTTTCTCCATTCTATATTCATATTGTGTTCATACAGCGCAGCCCTTGCCCTTGCCAAACAGTCATACTTTTCCTCTCTCATTAGTTCATGCTCCTGCAATCCCAGGCATCTCTTTGACACCTTTAACTCTCTTCTTTGCCCTGCTGTGGCAACCCCCCAAACTAAGCTTACAGACGATAGCTTTGCTTGCTACTTTACCGACATGATTGAACAGCTAAGGAGAGAATTCTCCCCACCTTGCCGTTCTCTTTCTCAACCATGTAGATCATGCCTTTCCTACCCTTCAGACTTTCTCCCCAGCTACTGAACAAGAGGTGGCTGCGCTTCTCCTTTCCTCTCGCCCCACCACTTGCCCGCTCGATCCTGTCCCATCTCACCTTATCTCTCTCTTGTCTTGTGCCTTCCTTAACACACAACTTCAACTGCTCTCTCTCTCTTCTGGTGTTGTCCCTGCTGACTTTAAACATGCCACTGTAGTACCTATCCTGAAAATAACACCTCTTGACCCGTCCTCCCCCTCTAACTATCGTCCCATATCTCTTCTCCCTTTTTTGCTCAAAGCTTGTCTTTACCCGTATCTCTCACTTCCTCAATTCCAACTCTCTCCTTAACCCTCTTCAGTCTTGCTTCTGCCCTCTCCACTCTACTGAGACTGCTCTTATCAAAGTTACTAACGACCTAATCGCAGCTAAATCCAAAGGCCACTACTCCATACTAGTTCTTCTTGACCTCTCTGCCTTTGAAGAGTTTGAAGAAGGAGAGCATGATCAACGGTGTCAATCACTCAGTCTCTGTGACTCTGTCCTCTCGTGGTTTTCCTCTTATCTCTCCCAACGCTCATTCAGTGTCTCCTTTTCTAATGATACTTCCTCCCCTCGTCCTGTCTCGTTTGGAGTACCCAAAGGCTCTGTCCTTGTTCCCCTTCTATTTTCTCTTTATACTGCCTCTCTTGGCAAACCTATTACCTCTTTTGGATTCCACTACCACCTATACGCTGATGACACCCAGATATATCTCTCCTCCCCAGACCTTTCCCCTGCTGTCCTGCAACGTGTCACTGCTTGCCTTTCTTGCATCTCTGACTGGATGTCCTCCCGCTTTCTGAAACTCAATCTCTCTAAAACTGAGCTCCTTGTCTTTCCTCCTCCTAATACTGATCCTCCTCTTTCGCTCTCCCTTCAGGTTAGTGGTATCCACATAAGTCCATCCTTGCAAGCGCGCTGTCTTAGCGTCATACTTGATTTTGGCTTCACCTTTGAGCCTCACATCCACTATGTTGCCAAATCCTGTAGATTCGATCTTAAAAACATAGCCCGCATCCGCCCCTTTCTTACGCAAGATGCTATTTCCTGCATGAATTATTGTAACCCTCTCCTAATTGGTCTTCCCAAAAGCCGTATTGCCCCGATACAGTCTGTAATGATACAGTCTTTAAAAAAAATCTTTTGGGTCTGCATGGTTGTGGGGCAGATTATATAATTGACAGTAATAGTCAGACTGATTTTCCTCTCTAGTCGGTCCTCTCACACCTCACCCCTCTGTCAGTCCTTACATTTGCTTCCGGTATCCTATAGGAGTCAATTCAAAGTGCTAACCCATACCTATAAGCACTGAACAATTCTAGCCCCTCTTATATCTCTTCACAGATCCATAGGTATGCCCCTTCTCATTCTCTCCGCTCTGCCCGTGACTTTCTCCTGTCTGTTGCTCGCACCCGTACGGTCAACTCACGCTTGCAGGACTTCTCGCGGGCAGCTCCCTTCCTAGGGAATAGCCTGTCTACACCCATCAAACTCTTCCCTAGTCTTGCATTTTTTAAGAAGTGCCTTAAAATCCATCTCTTTAGGAAAGCTTATGGCCTCCCAAAGTAACCTCTATCTTACATACCTGTCTCTTGCTCTCTCCTTAAGGGCAGCACTCTACTCTCTCCTCCAGCTTTGCTTCACTCCCACCTTATTTGATTGATAATTCCTGTCCTAATGTGTTTTATACCCCACCTCCTATATACTGTAAGCTTGTTTGAGCAGGATCCTCTTCAACCTATCGTTCCTGTAAGTTTTCTTGTGATTGTCCTATTTATAGTTAAATCCCCTCTCTCATAATATTGTAAAGCGCTGCGGAATCTGTTGGCGCTATATAAATGTCAATAATATGATGTCCTTTCCTTATATATTGCATTTGTATATTTCATAAACGTAAGGGAATTTCAAAACAATACAAGCTGTATACACACATTCTTCTGTAGGCTTTCCTGCTGTTTTTGAACATGAGGTATTCCAAGATAGGTGTGGAAATGTGATCTCTCTGTTTGTTTGTTTTTTGGGGGGAGGGGGAGTTGTATTATGGTGGATAGATGCTGTCCATCAGTAGATCAGTACATTTATATAATGCATACAATTAAGAATATGTATGTTTTCATTTGTGTGTTTAAAATATTTATTCATAATCTGCATATCTGATGTGATTACAGGTTTTTGTCATAAAGGTAGTGAGAGAGAGCCCTCATGAAACCTCATATATTCAACGATCCTATGAGGAGTTCCAGGAAATGCACAGCAAACTCCGACTCTTCTTCCCATCACAGCTCCCAAGGTACCTACATGCAGCTACTAAGATTATACTTCTAAACTACTACAAACTGTACTACATAGCTAATCTAATATCTCAGTTATGACATGTTATAATGTAAACATTCTTGGCAAAGAAAAATGGTAAAGATAGACTTAAATTATAGTAATTTTTCATATATTGGACATATATATTTCCACTTAGATTTGTGAATATGATTTTGGAATATAATCTGCACATGCAAATAATGACTGTTGAAATTCTTGAGGTTCCTGATATTTTCATAGAAAGATCATATTAAAGATGGAAAGTTTGTGTCTCTTTTGTCAAAGAAAATTCCCAATCTATGGTACCAGTATTTAATACTTTTCCCTAGATACAACGTAAATTAATCATGAGTGTTTTTTTCATAGCTCTACCTATAAGGATGACCATTCAACTTTGTACCTACTAATGTCACTATTCCATCCTTTTCAGTTTCCCCAGCCGCTTTTTGATTGGGCGTTCTCGTGGAGAGGCAGCAGCTGAGCGCCGGAAAGAAGACTTGAGTGCATATGTTTGGCATTTAATCCATGCAACTCCTAAGGTTGCTGAGGTAAGACATTAGTAGTTCACACCTTTACAGCAGGTACCTGAATATCTTTAATGCATGTTAAAGTTCTAGGTAAAATAAAGTACCTGACATCAAAGGTAAACTGCCACTTCCCTGACTTTGTTATATTATGTTTATTTATCCCTATAACAAATATCCTTATGAGATGTAAAACATAAAATGAAATGTAGAAATCCCCCTCTTTATCCTGCAACTGATTGTCTCTCAATCATTGTTATAGGTTTTGTCTTGTTGCCTGTCAATCATTGTTATGAGCTCTGTAACAGAAAGCAAAGAGGAGACCTGAAACAATGTTTTTATTCCTCATCTTCATTTTGTCCTGGCTTTGAATTGTCTGAGCTGGATTATATCATTTACTAAAACATTTCACATAAAATGAATGAAAATAAATGAGAATGGAGATTGCATGGAAAAAAGGTTAATACAAGTTTTGGATAATTTTTTATTCAACTGTATAATTTAAAAGTAACAGTTCCCCTTTAATTTGAGCACTTTAAGTCATGCAGTTCCTGCAAAAACCCAAAGAAACTAATATATTTTAACCCTAATTCAGGTTCCACTGTAATCATGGGCAGTTGACCCAATCCCACAGACTTCTGTTCTGTATTAAGTCTTAAATCCCCATGCCAATCACACATGGTGCCACAGCAGTTGTATTGATTGAAAAACTAAAATAGTAACAGGTGAACAAGCAAAACAGAAGCTCCTTCAAGAGTTTTATTCTATGATTTACTTCCATGAATCAAAATGCTTGTGTCAAAGCTGTATGATGCAGGTTGAACGGTCATGTTTTTCCAAAGGAAATTTATGGTTACAGGTGCATGTAAAATCTCTCAACCAACAGGGTTTCTGTCATACCTTTCTGTGTCTGTGTGGGATTTGCAAATTAAGTTGTATGATTAATACTGTCATGGCAAACGTGAGATACCAGGATTTTCTCTTATTTACTTTGATATAGGTGATGTCAAAAAATTTGGCAATGAATGAGCTTTTCTTTCTTTATTTTTTTAGTTTCAGTTTTTATTCAGCCATGCACTGATTTGACAACTCAAATAGAATGTCAAGCAATATAAACAAAATGTATCTAAGTGCAAGGGAAACTGAATTGGTTGTATTGTTTGTTGTATTGGTTATATATGTATAACCGTTAGGCCTGCTGTTCTCTTAAATTAAACTGTTTAGTTGCATTAACAAAGAAACAAAACAACAGATTGAAGGTAAGAGGTTTGGACTACACAGGCACCCTTTAAATCTCAGATGTGGTCTATTGAATTGAACCATAATGCTTCAGTGTGAAGCATATAGACGGGAACCTGGCTCCAACAGACCCCTGCTTCTTCCTGTTGTTTTGTGTCCCTTATTTTTGTAGTTAGTATAGGAAACGTAAGTGCACTCATCCACTTACATCAGAAAAGAGGGCCTGTCCCTTGCTGATCCTTTAATCGTGCACCTTCAGACTGATCAACTGTATCAAACAAAAGTGTAAAATGTTTTGTTTCTCGGAGCACTCAGGGGAATTAACTTTATAGTTTATTAAAGAAGCACATAAAAAAATAAAACCTTTATTTATTTATTTTAAAGAAAATGCTAAACTTGAGTGATTTATCTTTATCTCAGCTTGTGTGTTTGTGGATTTGACTGATGCAAAAGCATAGAAATTAATTGTGTATCAAGGGAGTCCATAGGATTCCATGGAAAAGCAGCTGATGTAAGTGTGTGTCATACAGTGTGCACAGATCACAGTGATGCTGTTTATTGCAGGTGTTTCAACAGGTAAAACAGGGCGTGTTTGTAGAATGTAGCAGGGTGTTATGTAGATTTCATGTTATTAGTTCATGGGTGAGCCCTCTTTGAGTTATTTTACGGATCTCCCCCCCCCCCTCCCCCACCACCACCACAAACCATACAAAGGGATCTCCTTACTTAAGATCCAATGTGCAACTATCTTCAAACTTAGCCATGACCACCTATCTGGGGTTTTATTTTTATTTTATGTTCTACGTGGAAGTTACAGGAATTGGACACACACAGAAATACGTGAAACATGATTATTCACACGTGCTCTCCCAGCCCTAAGAGCTTGTACATTCCATGCCCCATGAATAATTTAGGCTCTCTTCAGTATGTTAATATTAGTTCAAAGGGAGCATAGAATAAAGGGTGTAGACCTGATGGGAATTTTTCGCCTGGCCATTTTCATTATGCAAGTAAAGGAGCAATATCTTCCTTCTGTTGCTTTTAATGTACACAGTTGTAATAATTGTGTTGTTGATTGCATATAAGCACAATAATTGGAGCCAGCTTGATTGTTTTAAGATTGTATTATGAGGCAAATTTTGTAGTAATATAGGTTGTAAAGAGTGGCCTTTATTTTAAGGTCTTTTCAAACAATGATATCCACGGGATAACCAGTTTGTCTTGTTGCTGTAATTCAATCTGGGTAAGTTAGCCTGCTATTAAAATAAGTCAGCTGCTCCTAGCGACCTGTGTTTGGTGATCATTCTTGACAGATTTGGCTGCAGAATACATTTCACACATCTAAGAGATACATATCAAATGTGCCTAACTTTATTGTAGGCGAGAGTATCTTGAAAGGGAGTATAGTTTAGTAAGTGTGGGTCAAAGCTTTTTCCTCTTGTTCCCGTGTCACACATCCAATACAGTTGGAATTATTATACACTAATTAAACAACTGCATTTATGCAGTGAGTTGCAAAATTAGTCCGTGCATATAAAGAGCCAGTTTTCACATGCACAAAACTGGTCCTCTAGCAGTGAACTCCCCCTTCCCCACAAAAAAAAGCAAAAGATGGGTCTCAGGCGTGCATTTAAAAATGTTGCTCTTTAATTATTTGAGCTACCAGTTTTCCTGAAAATAAGACATCCCCCTAAATAAGCCCTAGCTTATTTTCAGGGGTTGCTCGTAATATAAGCCCTACCCCGAAAATAAGCCCTAGTCGCTACTTACCATAACTAATCTAGCCCGAACATAGATTCGCAGGACTCCATTTGCGAGTAAGCTAATCTATGTTTGGAAAAGTTTCCCCAAACATAGATGCACGGGAATTTCCTCAAATGTAGACCTGCTTTTTAGCACATGCTTGCTACCGTTTTCCCTCAAAATAAGACATCCCCTGAAAATAAGCCCTAGTGCCTTTTTCTGGGGAAAAATCAATGTAAGACAGCACTCTGAAATGGTGATGTGTTGGAGTGTAGCATCATTGCAACGCTGTAACCTTTTAATATGGCCAAGGTAACTAGGGCAAAGGTTAGAACTGTGGTTGGGGGATTTAGGTATAGTGCTAAAGAAGACTCTGGGTAAACGTGGTATTTTAAGGGTTAGGGAGGTGATCTGGGTTAATGGGTACCAGCCTACACAATGTAGGTTGTTGTTTGTTGTGTTTTTTTGTTTTTTAGTGTTAGGGGTAGCTTAGGGACTAACCTACACAATGCAATTGGCTGTAACTCCTATATGTCTCTGCCTGACACCTACGTGAGAGTGATAGGTCCTGCATCTTTAACTCTAGGTTTCCTTATTCTTGCTGCAATGATACAGGATTTTTGCAGTGTACCGATCACTGTGATGCTTTTCATAATTTTAAAAAGAGACCTACAGCAGCGCGGGCGTATTTTAATGTGACAAAATGAAAGCATTTTTATGAACCCTTTTAAAATGTTTAGTTTGTGTTTGGTTCTCCGCTGTTCTGCAGAATATATTTTGAAAGTCAGTAAAGGTGCCTTTATGTATTTCTCTTGGTCATGAGCCAATTAAATTCACTTCTAGTTTCCATATTACTGTGTGTTCTCAGAGCTGCTGATTAGTGGTTAATGTTTTACCTTGGGCACCTGCTAGTTTAAGTGCGTTGTCTATAGTTCACTGTTCCTGATATTTGTGCCAGTTAATTACGTGGAATTTAAGAGAAAACAGATGGGCGGGAGATTTTTTAAATGAGCATTTTGTCCTTGCATTTGCTGTAGATTAGTATGTTTATGTGCAAGGTAAAGTTTTACTTTTTTTGAAGGGGGGGATGTGCACATCTCATCGTCAAGAGTCAGCCAAAACTATACTGAAAAAAATGTAATGAGGGGTGCTGTGACACTGAGATAGAGTTCATGTTAAATCAAATGGGCACTGCAATCATGATTGTGTGTTTTTGTGATCGGTTCTGAATTCCCCTAATTCATTCTCCCATGGTCTAGAGATCATGTAAATGCTGTGAGTTTAAATGAAAACAAAAATGCAACCAAAAAACTAAAACAGGGGCTAATGTCAAAAGGAATTACTATGCCATTGCGTTCTTCCAGGTATGTCCTAACATTCTTAGTGTATCTAGCTGTATTCATGTACTGGTGTATTGAGGTTCTATCTTGTGAAATTAATATTTGCTTTTATTTTTTTCTGCAGTGTGATCTGGTTTATACATTTTTCCACCCCCTTCCCCGTGACGAGAAAAATGGCAGTAACGCTATAGCCCAAAGGCCTTCAGGTAAACTTGCAACAGACACAGGTGGAATAATGTTATGCTCTAGGTGGAACATTAGCTGAGCCTGTGACAGGGGTCCAAATGAACCCACATTCATTACCTCTCACAGCACTCTGTAAAAGACTGCATGGAATCTGTTCCTACAATATCTCAAACAAAAACGTTACATTTCCAATCAAGAAATTAATGTTCTGATTAATTAACGTAACACTGCTCTTGGAAAAAAGGTCTCACACCGAGGGTAGCTCCCGAACAACCGGAACCCACACAATCTTCGGGGCATAGCCATGGGGCCCCCGACACCGCACACCCCCGATCCACTGAGACGAAGACCACCTCACTACACATGCGGGGGGAGGCGGACACAGGTTGGGGGCATCTGGCCCATAACTGGGGACCCCAACATCCCACACATAACCCCTAAAAGGTGACGGGCACACAGTACAGGGAATGAAGGCAAGAGGCAGATGCCAATCGCGAACTATCAATACCCCCAAAACACTAATATCCTCCAAAAATAACTTAATAAAAAAAAAAAAATGATAATACCAAATAACCTATGCACGCACTCTCCCTCTCTATCCCTGAGCGCAACACCCGTCCCGCACTATCTTACGATGGGGTGCAGACGAATACGCAGACATAGGGCGAGCTCTACTGTCAGCAACACGGATCCCTTGTGACCTACATCCCTTGGCATGTACCCAGCACTTAGCCGCCATGCCGTCTGACCCCCTTTCAGACGCGCAGCACGTGCAGCTGCACTGCCCCGGGCCCCTGGACCCCCTTGGGGGGGTCGTCCCCACACTCCCCTTCCCCCGATGGAACCCCTCCCCTCCTCCGGGGAGTTACCCCCTCAGCGCAGGCCCTCCACCCAGCAACTCACTGACACCCCAGAAGGTTTGAGAGAAAACAGACTGATCCTGTATACCTGAAATACCAGTAACGTTTCTTGTTTATGTTAACTGTTGCTATTATTTTCTTGGTTGTGGAGTAACAGACAATTTGTTATTGTATGGGTTGTTCACTATTGCAGGACCCTCACCTCGGGTAGGCGCGCGCCTTTCGGACGCGCGCCTGACGAGGGGGTCGAATAGCACCGAATATAAGCGATGCAGCACGACATGGTCATGGCTCCCGGGCTCGAATCTCTCACTTGTGCTGGTCGCAGTGGAGGAGCGATCCCAGGTACCCATATTACGTCTGGCAACTGGTAAGACCAGACTCGAGCCACCCCCATCTGGAGGTGTGCTACTTACTTTACTTTTCACCCCCTTTCTTTTCTTTCTTTCCCCCCCCCCCCTACCCCTATGTGGTGCTGAGTAGAGACGTCAAGAAACACAAAATAGGGCTGCCGTCTCTGGTGGGAATATTGCCTGGCGACTTCAACGACAGGAGGGTTTTGTGTGCAGAGATGGGCGTACAGCATGTGGGACACTTCCAACACACTCATGGCCTTACACATAACATCGCTAAATGTTAAGGGCTTGAACTCCCCCACAAAACGACGCCTGCTCTTTCGCGAACTAAAGAGAATGAAATCTGACGTGGCATTCGTACAAGAGACCCACTTGCCCAGACACAGCTCCGGCTGCGGGACCACACATACGACACTACATTCAAGGCCCGCGCCCACAGAAAACGCAATGGCGATATTAATTAAAAATAGCTGCCCTTTCCGAGCCACAAAAACCGAAACAGACCCAGACGGGCGTTACATCATCGTAACCGGCACCATACTCTCACACACAGTCCACCTCGTCAATATATACGCGCCAAACCAACCAGAGCAGCGTTTTTGGAAACGAATGCAACGCCTAGTGCAAGCCCTCCCCCACGGCATGGTTGTGGTGGGGGGGGACCTTAACGCCGCGCCCTGCCCCGCGGCCGATAGGAGCGCGCACCGGGGGATACCTAGATCACACAACCGTGGTGGCCAAGATAAATTGCTCCACGAGTTCATAACTAACACTGACCTTGTAGATGTGTGGAGGGCACACCATCCAGACACAGTTGACTATACTTTTTATTCGGCACCACACGGCACATATTCCAGGATAGACCTATTCCTGGTCAACAACCATTGCATGGCTCGGGTCGCGAACGCTTCGGTCGGATCCATAACGTGGTCTGACCATGCGGACGTGACCCTGACCCTGGGCAACATAAGCAGGGCAACCCCGTGGACCTGGAGGATGAATACATCCTTGCTCTGGGACGAAGACACCACTAAACAGGTTAGACAGGAACTCCTAGATTACTTCACCACAAACGACACCCCAGATCTAAAAGCTGGCACGATCTGGGCTGCGCACAAAGCGGTGATAAGGGGTTCGCTCATCCGTATAGCCACTAGAAAGAAAAAATTTAAATACCAATTACTTGAGCAGCTACTTTCGGAGTTGCGTACACTGGAACAAGCCCACCAATCACACCCAGACAGACTGACCTTTCAGAGACTGGACGCCAAGAGACATGAGATCAAGACGTTACTGCTGGACGATACGGCCAAGTCTATGACCCACTCGAGACGGACATTCTACGAAAAAGCGAATACAATGGACACGTTATTAGCCAGCACCCTGAACCCCCGACAAAGACGAAAACACATCACCACGATTAGACACCCCGACGGAACGATCAAAACCTCCCCGATAGATATATCAGCAGTCTTTACAGAATACTACAAGCAGCTATATAACCATACCCCTAGTAGGGAGGGCAGTAAGGCGGCAGAACTCGTGAATATTTGCAATTTCCTGGCAGACTTAAAACTGACCACACTCTTCTCCGAGGCTCGAGCAGCTCTAGCCTCCGACATCACGGAAGAAGAAATAGATCAAGCCATAACGGCCTTAAAGGGGAATAAGTCACCGGGGCCCGACGGTTTCTACGGCGGCTATTACAAGGCGTTCAGAAAAGAACTGACACCCCATCTCCTCCGGCTGTTTAAAGAGTTCAGAGACAGTGGTACGCCAGACCAGGACATGTCTTTGTCCACTATAGTGTTGCTCCCCAAGCCAGAGAAAGACCCCATATTACCATCTAGCTACAGGCCAATCTCCTTAATAAACCATGACATGAAGATATTAGCCAAAGTCCAGGCATCTCGCCTAAACCCCTTACTAACATCTCTCGTAGACCCAGACCAGGTGGGCTTCGTCCCCGAACGGCAACTCTTTGAAAATACTAGGCGCAACATAGATCTAATCTGGAGGCAGGCCACCCTGCACACACCATCGCTGATAGTATCGCTAGATGCCGAAAAGGCTTTTGACAGGGTGACCTGGACTTACCTGTTCGCGATACTAGAGCACTTTGGGCTACCTGAAGAGTATATCGCACTCATCAGAGCGATGTACAGTAACGTTCGGGCCCAGGTTCAGATCTCGGGAGCTCCCCTCCACCCCTTCAGCCTCCACAATGGCACTAGGCAGGGTTGTCCACTATCCCCACTTCTTTTTATTTTATCCCTTGAACCCCTATTGCAGGCCCTCAGGCAACACCCCAGAATTAAAGGAATCACAGTGGGGGGCAGCAAATTCTTGGTCTCGGCGTACGTCGATGACGTACTATTAACCCTCACCAATCCGCCCCAATCCATGGTGGTGTTGCAAGAAGTTCTCCAGAGCTACGGGGCTCGATAAGCCGATATCGTGGGTAGGACGGATTCATACCGTCAAAATGAACGTCCTTCCACGTATCCTGTTTTTATTCCAGACATTAACCTTACAATTATCGAAAACCCAATTACTGCCACTGTAACGAACCATAGGCGCTTTTATCTGGCAAAACAAACGCCCCCGAATCTCCAGGCATATCCTTTACAGACCCAAAACGAGGGGAGGACTGGGGTTGCCATGCTTGTATTACTATTATCTGGCTGCTCAATTGGCGCAGGTAGCGATGTGGCACACCCCATCAGGCAAAAAGAAATGGGTAGATCTCGAATCGCTCATGATAGGGGCAGACCTACCACAATTTGCCATGTGGGTACCGAGAGAGAGTAGACCTATACTCAGTTACATGCCTGGCGATCCTAAACTCACTTCGACTATGGGACCAAACACACACAAAAAACCTGGCATCCTCACCCTCCCCCTTATGCCCTACCTCCGCAATAGAGCCTTTACCCCAGGCATGGCTGCCAGAGACTTTAGGAACCTGGAACGAACCGGATTACAGAGGATATGCCACTTATATAACGGCACCGACATCGTGGGGTTCGACGACCTCTCGCAGGAGAGGCACCTCACACCAAGCGATTTCTTCAGATATGTCCAGTTGAAAGATTTCGTTAAACAACCACATACCAAACACGCAGCGACACAACTACTGACGTTCTTTGAACGCTGGTGTCTGACGGAAAACTTGCCCCGGGGAACGATCACATTGCTGTACGCCCATCTCTGTTCCGAGACAAGGGAGTGGACCAGATTAACTTACACTGAATAATGGGAACAGGAACTCTGTGAGGTCCTGGAGGGGACGGAGTGGCAAGAGATTTGGGAGGCCAACGCCACCACCTCTATATGTGTGACCCTCCAGGAGCAATCATTTAAAACAATGTTTAGGTGGTACACCACCCTGGTAAAACTGCTTTGAATGCCCAAAACTACGAACAATGAATGCTGGAGGGGTTGCGGTCTAAAGGGGTCATATCTCCACATGTAGGGAGAACCACAGACTTAGATCCATGGGTGTATCTGCTCAACAGACCTATCGAGGGCTGGACCAGAGCTGAACAAAAACTTATACATAAAATCACGTAGCGGCCAGGAAGGCAGTAGCGGCCTCATGGTTAAAACCGACAACCCCAGATGCACCAGAAATAGTAGCTAGGATTAAAGAGATAAGGCTGATGGATGACCTGACAACTAGACTTAGAGGGTCCACTAAAACCTTCCATAAGATCTGGGACCTATGGGATGACAGCGAACTAGGATGAGCCGCCCCTCCCCCCCCCCTCTCCACCCTTCTTTGGGCTCTCCAGATGCAGATAGAATGGCGGGACCTCAGCACCACATACACCCCTCCCCTATCCCCTCTGTCCTCCTCCACATTTGGCCACCCATATCTCTTGTCTCTTCTCTCTTTCTCCACACTAGCCCCTTGAACAACCCCAAACCTAAGGCTTCTATGTACAAAACAACCCTTATCATCTCATACTGGCCCAATATGGTAACTCTTTCCTGTCAATGGGAGGCATATAATCTACAAGTACACATACACTTCTAAAAAGTGCCACCAACAACACTTACACTGGGTTGATTAGGTAATAATTCTCTCTGGCGATAGCCTAGATACAGGTGACCCATGTTCCAGGGCCATCTACTGAAAAGCCCACTGACTGAGCCAATCGATAACATGCAAATCCATGAAACAATGCTCAACCTCGCAGAGTAGAGAACTAGATACCAGGGGGCCGGGTAATAGCATAGAAGTGGAGGACGGTTGAGTCAGTATTCCCCCTCACCCTATCCCCCCCACCCCCCCTTCCCCCTTCTCTCTTTTTCCCCTATTCTTTCCCCTTCCAAATCAAGGGAATTCTATACCTACACAAAAACCCTCGGAGGGAGGTAAGGGCACTAACTTACACATATGCATACTCTGGCGTATCATTCCATGTGTTTTCATGCATACTTATGTACTGAATCGACTGCACCAATTTGCGCAATATGAAAGTGGCTTCTGCGTAAGCCAGAATGTTGTTGACATGCACTTTCCTCCCAACCGAGTGAAAAATAGAAGAAATAAATAAAGAATAAAAAAAAAAGAAATTAATGTTCTGAACATACAATGTTTTTCATATGGCAAACTGATCTAACATTGGAAGGCATTTTTCAAAAACCATACTTGGCTTGGATGGAACATAATTCTAACCACTCTTGCGTCAGTCATAGACTGCTTACCATGGATACATCTAGTACAAAACATGTCAAATACTGTAATTGTTAATGAAACACTATAGGGTCAGGAAAACAAATCAATTCCTGATCCTTTAGTGTTAAAATCACTATCTGGCCCTACTAAATATTTCAGTCTGCTGGTACTCACTCTGCCCATGATCTGCCTCATTGGCTGACATTATCAGAAGTGAGGATCTGAGCCAACTAAAATGCTCGTGGATTGCCAAGGGGGTGTGACAGGGGCGGAGCCAAATGCCACCCTGTCCAATCTCCGTCTCTTCATAGAGATGCAATGAATCAGTGCATCTCTATGAGGAAAATTTAGTGTCTCCATGCAGAGGGTGGAGACACTGACTGTGCCCAGGAAGCACCTCTAGTGGCCAGTGGAGGTGTCCCAAGGCTGTAGTGTAAACACTGCCTTTTCTCTGAAAACACTGTGTTTACTGGAAAAAGACTAACGTTATACTCACCAGAACAAATACAATAAGTGTTTGTAACAATAAATCAGTTTTTCCTCATCTATTAGACCTCATTCATATTTGCCTTAGACACTGAATTGTTTAGTTTTTTTTACAAGCAGTATTTGGTATTTTTTCTTTCTGGTTTGGTTGTGTTTAGTTTGCAGTATTCTGTATGTTTTTCATAAAACTTTTTGATTTTGTTTTTCAGATGCAACATGGGCTGTTCCTGTAGGCACAGTTGGAGGGGAGATCAAACTCTCAATATCATACAAGCAAAAAAAGCTGTTAATCATGGTGATGCACATCCGTGGTCTGGTAATTATCTATCTTTATGTCTTTTATCCGTCTGGTTCTGTGTTCATGTATGTATTCATTAAATAAGGCTGGCTCGTAAATATCTAATGATACTTTGCTGGAATAATATTCACAGTTTAGCAAGGATGGGTTAGAAGAGGCCGCTATGCCTGATTTACATGCATATTTCCATATAATTATGTATTTTCTTATGATATACAAATTTAATGCCTAAGTAAGAGTAAATCAACCTGCTTGCTCTGTTAATCTCTATAAGAAGGGCTGAGTGTTTAGAGAAATCTGAATTTAAAGCTGCAGGAGCTGACTGATCCAATTGCAGTTAGTTGTGTATGTTATTTTGCTATTTTTGTGTTTTTGCTATTAAAATCTATCTGGCCTTCAAATTCTAGTCAGTGGGGAAAATATCATTGGTATCCAAAACAAAATTAAACTTCAGATAAAACATAATAATCTATTTAGTTTTAGCCAGTACAGAAATAATGTGCCAATTTTTTTTAATTATTATTATTTTTTTATGCTTGAAAAAGTGAGGTCTGGAAAGTACCTGGAGCATTGCTTTTATTTGTTAGGAGAATGTATTGCATTGCTGTTACCTACCACAAAGGGCATCTTGAAATGTTCACATATATTTTAAGGCTATTTTTTTTATTTTTAAGGTGTGGAACCTGATATAAATAATATGTAATTCTGAAGCTCTAACTTTTAATTTAAGAATAAAAAGTTTAAAAATAACATGCTACAAATGATAATTGAATCAAACTTTTGTTTAATTAAACAGCCTTTGCAGGATAACAACGAGCCAAATCCTTATGTGAAGATTTACCTCTTGCCCGATCCACAGAAAACCACAAAAAGGAAAACCAAAGTAGCTCGGAAAACATGCAACCCAACATACAATGAAGCGGTACGTAACTGCTTTAAACACACAATGCTAATTTTGCTTCTGACGTGTGAATGGAACATACTGTATGTACACTCTTCAGCCAAAGAAGAATGTCCAAATAATGTCAAAATTAATGGTGCTAAAGCGTAATACAGTTTGTAAACACAGTATATTTCAAATAATACGCCTTGCTTTATACTTGGCATTAGTAGCTAACACTCTGACTGAACTGTAACAGAAAAGATGTAAGTAAGTATATATTTTAGTATCTTTAAATTGGGATACATTGTGAGGCTTAAAGAAATAAAACCGATTTTTTTTTTTTTTTTTTTTTTTTATTTATTTTTTTTTTTTTTTTAAGTTCATTTATTTATTTTGGTTTGGGGTTCTGGCGATAACAATTCCTGGCATGCAAGCCAGCATACATACAATCACAGTATCATGGCAGCTATGTCACAACAGTGATGATAACCGTGGAATGCACAATCAGAGTAAAGAGAAGTAACAGAAAACAAACAATCTTGTGATACTTACGCGTTTACTATGGTCACTAGATAAAACGAAAGGGTTACTTTACAGCTATTGTTCGTCACAAAGGGGAATCTGGAAAAACCTTGCCCAGGGTAAAAAAACTGATTTTAATGAACATATTTCCTATGATGAAAAAAACTATTTGACAGATCTTAACTGATCATATCTTAGAGTTCCAATGTAAATGATGCTGTTTGCTATTTGTTCCCAGGTTTCTAAAATTAGTCCATGTGTGGTTTAAGTTCAGCAATCCAAGCTGTAAATGCAAACAACAGTCTATGTCCTGCTTTTCTCCCACTGGATGATCAGGATGTTCACTTATCATATATGAAAAAAATAATTATTTTTAAGTAGTTACTAAAATGTATGTACAATAAACACTTTAAATAAGAGTTTTCTCGTTTACACCTTTTAATGACGTGGAATATCTCAGTTGATCTAACTTATTGTAAGTGTAAGCTTTATAAGTCAGTATCTGCCTTTGAAATGTGAAATAACTTGCCCAATTTACTATGTAATTTAGTAGCATTGCATATGTTCACTACTTAAAGCGTTACACCAATCACCATGACCACCTAATTAATTTGAAGTGGTCATAGTGGTAGGAGCCTGGATATGCACTATTTCTGCTTAAAACACTGCACATACAGAGTAATTAGCACTTTTGTGCTCTGAGCAAGTTGCACCCCCAGCACACATGATGTGAATTCTGTGCATATTTTAAGTATATTGTCAGCTCACATTGCATGATGGCAACAGACATAAAAATCTTCGTCATTGCAGGCAGAGCTTATTATCCCCTCCCTCTGGGCGCTCTGTCCATCACTTAGATAGGGTTTTGTTTTTCTTTTGCTTTTACAATTTCCCTCCCCTCGTCGGCTTCGAATGCATTCTGAGCCTAGCGAAACAAACAGTCCAGTCACTCGTTTCTTAATGAAAAGCCTGTGACTGGACCGCGCAAGTGCAGAGCTGACTTCAGACAGGGAGGTAGAGATCAGCACCAAAGGGCTTTGCTCACTGGATTACAGGTATGTTTTAAAGCTTTTAACAAGGTTTGATGGGGCTGGGAACATATCAGTAATGCCCCATGGGGCAATGTAAATGAAAAAATATTTATCACTTTAAAAAGGATTTGAGTAAACCTTTAACAGATGATGACCAATATACAGTAAAAGCTTGCTGTCATAAAACAAAATGCCATACTCTAAAACATGGTTATAGACAATTTTATGTTTTCTAATTACAAAACAAAATTGCTACCTGCACACTATCTAAAAAAAAACAAAAAACATTGTACCTATTACAGCAATTGCCATTAAAGTGGTGGCTAACCTGACAATGTCAAAGCAAAAAACTTATGTTACTTATTAATCTCAGATAATATTTTGTGTCTTATGGGCTTTGTTTTTTTTTTTTTCTTTCTTCTAAACTATCCCAAACATTATTACAGTTGGTATACGAAGGAATTCCTGAAGGAGATCTACAACAATGTGAAATTCGACTTTCTGTGCTGAGTGAGGAAGGCTTCTTTGAAAATATTCTGCTTGGAGAAGTCCGTATCCGCTTAAGAGATTTGGATCTCAGTTGTGAAAAGAAATGCTGGTTTCAGTTGGGTTCTCACAGCCAAGCAACTATTTAAGCCTCCTTTGCCACTCTTCGTCATCACAAAAAAAGGGTGTTATGAGTCTTGGAGTTTACAAAAACTTGTTTTTTTTTCTCTTTTTAATATGGTTATTGTATCGAAAAACAAGCTCCGGGAGTTTTTTTTTCTTTTCATTTAATTGATGACTGATATGAGATTATATTTTCTTTTCTAAGGGAATTAGAGATGCTGCAAATAAAACAGGCTTCCTTCTAGAGAAGGGTTTTGGACAAAAGACTGGAAGTATTAAAACAGCTTAATAAGTTTACCTTGTGTCAAGGGAACCTGATTGAGGCGAGAATAGCTGTAGTATAGACGGGACATGTTTTTGAAAGGGTAAAAATAGCATTAGAAGGGGATTAATAATTTTATTTTTAAAAATTAAAATGAGAATACGTCCTTTAGAGACGTCAATAGAGTTTGGGGGGAGTGATTCAAGGATCAAGCAATTCAGGGAGAAAGGTCTGATTTCTATTGCAGCATCTGAAATAGTTAACTGTACCAGTTTACATGGTTCTTGGCACTTTTTTTTATTTTAAAAAGGTCCGAACATTGGAAAAATGAATAGTTTGGTTTGCACCTTAGTGCATAATGCAGTCGTGTAATAGTCATCCATTTCTTGATGAAATTTTTTTTTTTTATTTATTATTTCAATCAATTGATTGAATATATTTTTCCTGTTTGTAATTACATACTTCTTATCTAAGAATTATTAGAAGTTCGGAAAAAAAAAAAGAAAAAGGAAGAAAAACTTCTGGTAAACAACAATGAGCATGTATCCATGAAAAATTGTGACTGCAGAAAAGAATGCCAATTAGTGTCATGGCGCTAAAGGGACTTAATAGAGTTGTTGATTCTATTAAAAATAACTTCTACTTTTGTTAATATTCTTATACTTTTGTGGTCTATACCTGATAAAAAAAAATATTATTTTCAGGCGTTACTGTAATATTTATATTGGCAGGTAGCAGGAAAAGAGAGCATTGTAGCGTTTAAGATCATTCAATGTTTTTTTATTTAGGTCTTTTTTTCCCCATTTTTTTCATGATGATGGGATCGTTCCCTGTTGGCCTAAGATGCTTTTGCAACATACATGTCATGACAGATGTACTTCCACTTAAACTGTAGATATTTAATGATCAATGATAGAAGATATATTTATAGTGGAAAATTAACATAGGGTACTTAGGACGTTTCTTTTAAATAGTCTTTGGAGTTTCACACTCCAGCATGATGCCAAGAAATGATGATACCTTATATAGATTTTCTTCTACAAACATAAGATTTTGTAAATGAAGGCATTTAGGTGTATTTTTTTTTTTTTTTTTTGTAAACAAGAGTAAGGTTATCTGCTCCTTACCTCTGCATTAAATCAACGTGCAGTGTACAGCAGGTTTTCCATCTCCAAGTTATGAAGAAAGCCTGTAATTTGGTGAGATGGGACCTGGGTTATGTTAGGTCTGTAATTCTCTAAAGGGGGGAACTGGGGTTTACATAGACTGTGCCACTGTTAGAGATGTAAAATTTCCGGAAATATTGAAGCCATGGAGGAAAACAAAGTGTTTTTGGAAATTTTCTGAAAAATTGAAAGAAAGAAAAAATGCAGAGTGGAGTATTTTTTACAAATTGAAAATCATTTTGTTACACTGGGAACAAGAAATGCCGTGTATATACAAGTATGATGCTTGAAATAAAAGTACAGCTCATTCAGTAAATGATAAACTTTATTTTTATTTTTTTTGTTACAAATAGAAGGTCTGCATATGTTAAGGACATTTTACCTATACATGAGATCAGGTATCCCCCACCCCTTTAACTCAAAAGCAACAAAAATTGAAGAAACCATCAACATAAAACAAAAGATCCCCTATAATCCTCCTCCGGGAATTTGACTGGGAGAGAGATAACAATCACCCAATCATATTTGCACCAAGTGGACACATGGCATTGAAGGGTGTAAGGACTACCTCAATATTTACGTTTCATAGCGGGGTAAAGTCTCAAGACTTTCATGAAGGTCATAAACATATTATTTATCACTGTAAAAGAACATATTCCACACTCCATATTTTTTCAATCTTTTTCCGGAAAAGAAAAACGGCTTTGGGAAAAAAACGGGAAATGTATTTTTTTCCCAATTTTTCCATTTTTTTTCCAGGCCTTCCCATCTCTAGCAACTGTACAATTTAAAGAAATTGCTTCCCAAGGAGAGCTGGTTTTAATGAGGGCAGTGATTGATCTGCCCCTGCCTAATACTGACCACAAATGTTATGTCTATGGAATGTGTATGTGCTCAATAAATTACTCAATCTGTTATTTTATCTTCTGTTCTGTTTGTGTTGTGTTATTTTTTGGGGGCAAGCATGAACTGAGGTGCTTCTCTATAGCAGGGTCTCGTCACTCTAATCATCCCAAAATAGACCTGGCAGACACATAGCTTACACAAGCAATGGGTATATTTATGCATAAATCTGTGGAACCCAATACGTGCATTTCAAGTCTCTGTTAACTTATAGTAGTTGCTCTAAGTAGCTGCTTGATTGACAATACCACCTGCGATCCAGGTTAGAAATTGTCAGACAGTCTCACATTTTGTCAGAATAAAAAGTACCTGCTTCTTAAAATCACTGGAATCTGGAATTTCAGTGTCTGGTTTTACAGTCATGCGTTGAGTGGGATATTAACACCAAAATAGTTAAACATGCATATTTTATTTTAATGTGTTAAAATGTTTTATCATTTTACTTAAAAAAAAAAGTATATATTCTATTTGCATGGGTGTAAAAAGCCTCCCCTAAATAACAGGATTTGTAGCTTTGCCGTGTTAGGCATTTTCTTCAATACATCCCCTTTTTGTATAAAACTCCACTTACAATAGTGGTTTAAAGATATTTTTATTGGGGAGCAGGGCGCAGCGGCGGACGCCATACTGTGGAGCTCTGCGGCTAATCAAGGCAAACATTGAGCCCATCACACAACATTACCCTGCGCTACTGAACCCAACTGCTGCAGGACATCAATCCCTACAGATCGATGCCCTTTGTGTACGTGTCCAGTTTCAAACGGCCACACAACAAGGCCTGCCTTTCCCAATACCGTATTGATAACAGGAGCCCCCTGGGAAACCCTACACACAGCTATATACTCTCCTGGGCAGAAAGTTTTAACCCCAGCCCCAATCCAACACAAATGGGATGCAGATCCCATAAACCTGCTGTGGGAGCCCCAGCTGAAGCCAGCGATATATTAGCACCATGCTACAAAGGTACCCAGTAACCTGGCCGCCAGTGATAGCCAGGAGGCCAGAACGTGTCTCCTGATACAACACAAACAAGTTAGAATTACTTGTCAATACACCTCTTGGAGTTGTGAATCTTTTTACCATGTCTCTATTAACTGCTTTCCTAATCAATATTGTTTATATTTCGCATTTATCTCTATAATGTTACATATTTGTGCATATGAAACACTTCCTGTGTGAATGTCTGACCTCTCATGCACTACAAAAATAAAGAACGATAAAAAAAATATATATATACAGTTGCAAGAAAAAGTATGTGAACCCTTTGGAATGATATGGATTTCTGCACAAATTGGTCATAAAATGTGATCTGATCATCATCTAAGTCCCAACAATAGACAATCACAGTCTGCTTAAACTAATAACACACAAAGAATGAAATGTTGCCATGTTTTTATTGAACACACCATGTAAACATTCACAGTGCAGGTGGAAAAAGTATGTGAACCCTTGGATTTAATAACTGGTTGAACCACCTTTGGCAGCAATAACTTCAACCAAACGTTTCCTGTAGTTGCAGATCAGACGTGCACAACGGTCAGGAGTAATTCTTGACCATTCCTCTTTACAGAACTGTTTCAGTTCAGCAATATTCTTGGGATGTCTGGTGTGAATCGTTTTCTTGAGGTCATGCATATCAATCGGGCTGAGGTCAGGACTCTGACTGGGCCACTTCAGAAGGCGTATTTTCTTCTGTTTAAGCCATTCTGTTGTTGATTTACTTCTATGCTTTGGGTCATTGTCCTGTTGCAAAACCCATCTTCTGTTGAGCTTCAGCTGGTAGACAGATGGCCTTAAGTTATCCTGCAAAATGTCTTGATAAACTTGGGAATTCATTTTTCCTTCGATGATGGCAATCCGTCCAGACCCTGACGCAGCAAAGCAGCCCCAAACCATGATGCCTAAACCACCATATTTCACAGTTGGGATGAGGTTTTGATGTTGGTGTACTGTGCCTCTTTTTCTCCACACATAGTGTTGTGTGTTTCTTCCAAACAACTCAACTTTGGTTTTATCTGTCCACAGAATATTTTGCCAGTACTGCTGTGGAACATCCAGGTGCTCTTGTGCAAACTGTAAATGTGCAGCAATGCTTTGTTTGGACAGCAGTGGCTTCCTCTGTGGTATCTTCCCATGAAACCCATTCTTGTTTAGTGTTTTACGTATTGTAGATTCGCTAACAGGGATGTTAGCATTGCCAGTGACTTTTGTAAGTCGTTAGCTGACACTATAGGATTCTTCTTCACCTCATTGAGCAGTCTGCGCTGTGCTCTTGCAGTCATCTTTACAGGACGGCCACTCCAAGGGAGAGTAGCAGCAGTGCTGAACTTTCTCCATTTATAGACAATTTGTCCTATCGTGGCTTGATGAACAGCAAGGCTTTTGGAGATACTTTTATAACCCTTTCCAGCTTTATGCAAGTCAACAATTCTTAATCTTAGGTCTTCCGAGAGCTCTTTTGTGCGAGGCATCATTCACATCAGGCAATGCTTCTTGTGAAAACCCAGAACTGGTGTGTGTTTTTTATAGGGCAGGGCAGCTGTAACCAACACCTCCAATCTCATCTCATTGATTGGACTCCAGTTGGCTGACATCTAACTCCAATTAGCTCTTGGAGATGTCATTAGTCTAGGGGTTCACATACTTTTTCCACCTGCACTGTGAATGTTTACATGGTGTGTTCAGTAAAAACATGGCAACATTTCATTCATTGTGTGTTATTAGTTTAAGCAGACTGTGATTGTCTATTGTTGTGACTTAGATGATGATCAGATCACATTTTATGACCAATTTGTGCAGAAATCCATATCATTCCAAAGGGTTCACATACTTTTTCTTGCAACTGTATATATTTATTTATTAAAATAATAGATACACACATATCAGTGGTAAGAGAAGTCTATATTAATCTATCTACACTATTCTAGTGGCTAAATATGTGCATAGTAATAATGGTGGTGTCCCTTTTATCTTAATTTTGTCCTCTCTTTTAATAAAAAAAAAATATTCCTTATATTTGCACATGAAACACAGAATCATAGATACAGTTGTTCGAACAGCATTATTTTATGATAAGCACAAAACAAGGGCTGAAAGCCCGTAAAAATTAAAATACAAAAACAGTAACCGTAAAACGCTAGTGATCCCACGTTCCTTACTTATCTTGGTATCAAATTACCAGCAGACCCTACCGCACTCCATTGACTAAACTACACACCCATAATTGACAAACTCATCTCGGACATGGAGACTTGGGCGGACAAACCTTTTTCCTGGATTTGGAGAATACACTCGATCAAGATGAACATTCTACCCAGAATTCTATTCCTATTCCAGGCCATACCAGTCCCCATCACAAAACGTGATCTCGTCCCATTACAACGGGCAATCGATCGATTTATTTGGCAGAACAGGAGACGCAGGGTATCCCGTAACATACTCTATCGCCCCAAAACGAAAGGTGGCCTGGGACTACCCCACCTACACTTTTATTACGTAACGGCACAAATAGCCCTATGGCACACCCCCCCAGACACTAGAAGGTGGGTAGACTTGGAATCGCTGCTCATGAAATCAGACCTCCCACAATTCTACATCTGGACCCCAAGAGCACAGAGCACTCCCGAGAACGGCATGCCCAGCCATATCAACTCAATTCAACTATGGGACAAGTTCACACTTAAATATGAATTAACATCCAAATCCTCACTCCCATATACCGCAACAGAGCCTTCACACCAGGCATGAGACCAAGGAACTTCAGGGGCCTAGAACGAGCCAGCCTCCAGAGAGTCCACCAGTTGTACACGGGCAACACAATAATTCCCTTCCCAGAACTGCAAACTAGAGCAACCTTAACCCCAGCCGACTTCTTCAGATACGTCCAACTTAGAAACTAGTTGCCTTGTGGAACAATACCAACAGTGCATGATTACCCAACTTTACTCCCACCTCTGTTCCACCACACGGGAATGGGGCAACCTACACTACACCGACCAATGGGAAGCCGACTTGGGGGAAACCCTAGAGGGCATTGACTTGCAGGACATTTGGGAGGCCAACACCAAAACCTCCATCTGTGTTACAATGCAGGAACAGGCTTATAAAACAATGTTCCGGTGGTATACCACACCGGTCCAATTGTACCACATGAAAAAAACACCTACCGATCTTTGCTGGCGTAACTGCGGAGAAAAAAGGACCTACACCCACATGTGGTGGCACTGCCCTACAATTAAACTTTTTTGGACAGACATCCAAACACTGATATCACAAATACTAAGCAGACCAGTAGACCTGAACCTTTGGACATTCCTGCTAGCCAAGCCCCTCAACAACTGGTCCAGACCAGAACAACAATTGCTCAACAAAATGGCACTGGCACTATCCTGGCTATGACCCCTCCCCCCACCCCCCCACCCCTCTCCCCCAATGACTATAGTACTCAATAAAATTAAAGAATGTCACCTCATGGATAAATGGACGGCCCAAATGAGAGGCTCCACGAAAACATTCACTAAGACATGGGAAAACTACATTGATAAAACAGACAACTAAACAAAGGACACAATACTCAAAAGACGAACAAGACGGTTTTAGAGGTAAAGGCAACAACTTTGTCTTCTGAACTTTTTGCAGTGTGGCAAGGTGCGTTATCCTGCTAAAAGAGGCCACTGCCATCAGGGAACACAATTGCCATAAAGTAGTGTGCATGGTCTGCAACAATCTCTAGGTGGTACGTGTCAAAGTAACATGAATGCCAAGACCCATGGTTTCACAGCAGAACATTGGCCAGAGCATAACACTGCCACTGCAGGCCTGCCCTTATCCCATAGTGCATCTTGCTGCCATCTCTTCCCCAGGTAAATACACTTGGCCATCCACCTGACCTAAAAGAAAAAGTGATTCATCAGACCAGGAATGCTTATTTCATTGCTCTATGGTCCAGTGCTGATGTTCACATCACCATTGAAGACGCTTTCAGCAGTGGACACGGTTCATCACGGGCACTGTGAGTGGTCTGTGGCTATGCAGCCCCATATGCTAAGAACTGTGATGTACTGTGTCTACTCATGTATGAAATACTCATTTGACAGTGTTGGAATTTTTTTTTTTTGCATTCTTTATTTTTGCAGTGCTCAGGTAATACAAACAGGCTCGTATCGCCACAACAGCTGATACGGGCTTAAGTAGTACAATAAAAACAATAAGAAACAGTGTCGTGGTTGCTAGAATGGCACAATTTTTGTTAAGATACGCTTTAAGTGGGTACATCTAAATATATTTGTATATAGGTAATGATTGTACAAGCTAAACAGGCACGTCTGTGGTCTAGATGATGCGAAGTAGTCATACAATATAAACTCCCCAGACTTAGGTTAGGTGTGTAGAAGCTGGTTGGGCTGTTGCTTTGGAAGGCAGCTAGAATGAGGATATATAATATAGGCCGTATACTGTGCTCCTAGGAGCTCCTCTCGGGGGGTTATGTAGTTATGTTAGCCAATAATAATAAACTTTTAACGCAAATGGAAATAACTAGGCATAGAAAAATAAACAAAAGTTCTTAAGTCGCAGAATGTTCTGTATAGTGGAGTTCTGCGGGCTGACGGTGACGATGGGTTTCCTCGGAAGGCTGCGGGTACAAATGGGCGCACCTTCGCCGGGTCCCAGTGAGTGGTAGTGGAAGGTGTCGGCTGAGACGGTGCTGCCGTTGGTTGCTCAGGTAGTCCAAGCGTCTGCACTATACCTGGTATTTCAGCGGCATCGGTAATTTTCAGGTCGCCATTTTCCCTCAGGATGATTAGGCTTCTCGGCGCTCCCCATCGGTATGGTATTTTGTGGGCAGCGAGATCCTTCGTTAGTGGGCGCAGTGTGCGTCTCCAATCCAGGGTAGCTCTGGATAAGTCAGGGTAAAATGTTAATGAGTGTTCCTCAAATTGTAATGGTGACCTGTTGCGGACGGCCGCCATGAAGGCCAGTCAGTCTTGGCTGTGCTGGAATCGGACAATAGTGTCCCTGCTAGTGCTCTGGGTGCCTGTGGCTGGCTTGGGGATTCTGTACCAGCCGTCTAGAGGCATCGCCTTGGCCTGTTTGGCGGGGAATAGAGCGTTGAGCATCCTGCGGAATAAGTGCGGGAACTCCGCCGGCTCCAGTGCGTCAGGCAGGCCTCTGATTTTGATATTTTTCCAGCGCCTTTTGTCTTCTAGTACTGCTAGAGTTTCTTTGTCTTGTGTCTGGTTTTGTTGTAGGGCCGCCACTTGTCTCTCCAGTGTTTGTATGCGGTTCTCGTGATCCGCGGAGTTCAGTTCAGTGTGTTGCAGACGTGCTGAAACTCCATTGATTTCCTTCCTGAACTGCCCGATGTCGGTTGCTATGTTTCGGCGTAGCTCATCTAGGAGGCTGCGCAACGTGTCCTCCGTGACTGGAGGTTTCGCGGCCGGTGAGGCTTGGGGGGTACAGGTCTGATAGGTACCTTAGTGTAGTAGTCCACCCCATCTGCCGAGTTTTCGTCGCTGGAGGATAGTCCATCAGACATTGGCGCCATTTCTGGCCGTCCCGCGGCTTGCGGCCTTCTCAGGTGGTCGCCGATATCAGCCATTGTGGGGGGTCGTTCCGCTTTACATTTCTTGGTGCGTCGCCCCATGCCTTCAGCGTTGTTGGTAGCACCGTTTTGCAGGGTTCTGCAAGTGAATTCCCGAGGAAAAATGCTGTTTATTTTTGTAGCTCTCGGAGCTCGAGGAAGATGCGTCCTCACAGTATGGCTGCTGGCTCCGACTCAGTGTTGGAATTTCACTGAAATTCCAAGGTAGTCGAGATATATTGAGACGAAGTAGGGACTATTTTGTCTCTGTATATTTTCTCCACCTGAAACTTCTAGACATTGGGTGGAGCTACCACAATCTAGAAGTGTTAATCTCCCCAGCTGTCACCATTGATGTCTGCAGGGAATTGGCTCTATCTATGAAGGGTTCCACAGTCTTGCGAAATCTGATGGTGACAGTGCGACTTGAGGTGTTTTTTAGCCATTTGAGCAACAGCATCTCTTCTGTGTGATCAGACTAGATGAACTAGCTTTTGCTCCCTAAGTGCATTAATGAGCTTGGGCACCCATGACTCATTAATGCAATGATTCACTGATTGTCCTCCTTTGCATCACTTATTTTTTTTTTTTTTTAATACTTTATTTTTTATGTGCATGTTAGTATCCATAAAAACAGTATAGACATAGTGAAGTTAGCACAATTATAGAAAAGGGTTCTATGACTGTGTTACACCCATACAACAGCGTAACAGCAACGTGTGTCTTAAGTGTTAACACAGTGACAGAGGTGATACAACAGTGAGATACTCCAGGGGTGTCTCGGGGTTTAACTCCTAACATATGAGAAAAAAAGAATAAGCCAAAATCTTCTCACATAAGTGAGGAGAGGGCTCTCTGGATATATACCAGTATCTAAAGTAATTTATCCTTTTCAATAAGGGTGTATATGTACTTGATGTTTTTTTGGGGGGTTTTTCTTTCTTGGTTGTGATTTTTTTATTTTTTTATTACTTGTGTTTTATTTTTTATTATTTGAAGTCAGAGAGTATTGCTGGTTATTCTAGTTTTCTTCCTATCAAGCGGATGCACAGCATAAATATTAGAAATACACAGGTAATTAATAGTGACTTAGGCCCAAATATGGTGAAAGTTTTAAGTGTTATAAAGATGCAATTGAAAAATAAAAACACATAAAAAGTATCTATGGATACAAGATTTAGAATATTTACCATGAATGTTAATGGATTAAATAGTCCACATAAGAGACGGTTGGTGCATCAGGAATTGAGGAAATCTAAGGCAGCTGTAATATGTTTACAGGAAACACACTTCAGATCTCAATCTTTAGATTAAAAAGAAGACAATACCCACAGGAATTTCATGCATATTCAGCCAATAAAACTAAAGGAGTAGCAATTTTAGTACATGCAGATTGGGGTTTTCAAGTGAATATACAATATACAGATGAGGTGGGACGGTTATTAATATTAGTAGGCTCCTTGAACGGGATTGAAATTACATTGGTCTCCTCTTTATATGCCCCAAATATTTTCCAGATATAATTTATAAAGGCAGCATTAAAAAAAATTTGGAATTGCGTGTGGGCCATTTGATAATATGTGGCGATTATAACTCAACTCTAGATCCAACACTGGATATTTCTAGAACAGAAGAAAAAAGCCCTTATCCCTTGGCCGTTAGTAATAGTGAGAAACTAAGGAAATTGATGAATAATTACGACCTATATGACACCTGGCGATGTCTGTATCCATCGGGTAAAGATTATACGTTTTATTCTTCTGCACATATGACATACTCAAGGTTAGATATGTGCATAGTAGATAAACCTACTTTGAATAATATATTAGAAGTGCACATCGGCCTTAGAACTTGGTAAGACCATTCACCGGTTATCGTTACATTTCAAGCTAAATACCCGGGACGGGGAATGGGGTCGTGGAGAATGAACGAGGCAGTGTTGGACGATGATAAAAAATTTTTAGAAGCTAAGGAGGCACTCATTAAATATTTTCAGGAAAATGACAAGGATGATATAGCAGCCTCCTCGTTATGGTTGGCACAAAAGGCTGTAATGAGGGGCTTTTTTTTATATATATATTGTATCTTTTTCGAACTATTCCTATGGCTGTGCCAAAAAATGTATTAAAAAAATTTCAACATATGTTTAACTCCAAGGATGGCAGCTAGGCTTACAGAGCTTCCATATCTACAAGGCGGATTGGGCATTCCTAATATTATCAGGCGTCTATGTTGTCCTATGCTTTGGCAGTACTTTTCCGTTTAAATTCATCAGTATGGTTAAAACTGGAACAAGCTTGCGCTAAACCCTATTTAATAGAAAAGCTTTTATGGAAGACCTTAATGAATGGGTCAATAGGCAAAAACATGCTTTCCATGACAAAATTAATGCTCTATCATTGGTCAAAATGGACTCCTAAATTGCTAAAAGGTCTTAGCACCATTATATGTAATAAAGTACTTTATACAAGATTTAAATTTGAATATTTGGGAAACTAATGGCATTAGTAAAGTGCATATGTTATATAATGAGGTAGGGCTCAAATCGTATTCTAGTTTGCAGGCAGAGTTTGCCCTTCCGAATAAAGAGGTATTTTCGTATTTAAGGATCAAGAATTTTTTGTTAGAAAATAAGCTGTTAAAATTAGATATGGCCTTAGTGACTTGGTTGGGTAAATTCTGTTTGAACCCGAATATGGAGAGTAAACCTCTTTCAATATGCTATAAAAGCCTTTTATATGTAAATGGGGAAGAAAAGTTGCCTTATATGATATTATGGGAACGAGACCTATTAAAAACCTTCGATCTATTCCATTGGAATCAAACTATAAAAATTACTAAACAAATATCTCACAGCCTTATATATTGGGAAGCTTATAGCAAAATATTAATGCGTTGGTACTTAGTTCACGCAAAAGTGTCTCGAATGTATGAAGCTGCCTCTGACAGGTGCTGGAGGTGTCAAAGGGAGAAGGGAACTTTATTACATATTTTTGGGGGATGCTCTCGTCTTGTACAGTTTTGGAACAATATTAAATTATTAATTCAAATTTTAATGGATACAGTGATACCAAATTTCCCTGAGTTCTATCTTTTACATATATACCAAGAGTGGAGTCGAATAAAAAGTAATGTAGTTATTATTCATATATTAATCGCTGCAAAAATAAGCATTGCTCAAAATTGGAAAAAAACAATCCCACCAAATATCTTGGAAGTGCAGGAAAGAATAGACAAGACGTATCAATATGAGAGAATAGTAAATAAAATAGAAGGAAGAGAAGGTGGCCATGAAAAAGCATGGCAAGATTGGTTAGCATATAGGTGTAAGGTATAAATAGAGGTTATAGTAAAAGGAGGAATAGACTAAAACAGATATGAGGTTAAAGCGTGTACATTATTGCATATTAATGAATAATTGATAGGGTATGACTGCAAAGATGAAAGATTTAAGTAAAAAATTGTTAAAACTGTTAAAACAGGACGAATATGCTGGGCATTCTGCTTGTGTGTAAGAACTAATTGTCAATGTCAATTATTTTTACGTTGCACACTTGTATAAGTTGAATATAAGGATTATGAATGAAATTAAGGCAATAGCAAAAGCAAAATTGAATTTATTTTATTTATGTATTTTTATTTTATTTAATTTCACGTTATTGTGTTTTATTATTGTTTATAACTTATGTTGTTTTTTCTGTGTATGTAAGAAATTAAAATAAAATTAACAATGAAAAAAATAAAGTAATGGTGTGGTGGAGACAATAGTAACAAAAATGTAACTTAGAAGCAAAATGGCTATATACATAAATTCCTTAGCCTTGTAAGGCTATTCCTGTATTAGGTGAGACAGGTCATATTTATGTATATAGCCATTTTGCTAATAAGTTAAGTTGTTGTTACTATTGTCTTCACCACAGAGATCACACCATTACTTTAGATACTGGTATATATACAGAGAGCCCACTCCTCACTTGGAAGATTTTAGCTTATTCATTTTTCCTAAATTAGCACAATTAGTAGACAATTCCCTTAGTAAATGAGTACACGTGAAAACAGCACATTTTTTGTAAATTAAAACAAAAGATATGCAAGAGCGAGTTGCTGAGCAATTAGCTTAAGAAATTAATAGTAAGGATGTTAAAGATTATATCTAACCATACAGAACATCTTAGACTGGATCTACTCAGTGTGTTGTAATGCCGCCGCCCCAGGACCCCAGCGCTTATGCTAGAGGTAAGTGAAGCCACACATCAACAATATAAGCAGGGCCGGACTGGGAAAAAAATTAGGCCCGGGCATTTTTCAATCAGAGCGGCCCCCTAAGAAGGGGGCGGGGCCAGAGAGGGTGTGTTTTGTCATCACTAATGACAAGCACAGCCCCTCTCAAAGTGAGCATGTTAGTTCAATGCGCAGAGCCCCGCTGAAGAGCTCTGGCATTAGAAAAAGGCCCTGAATTTGTTCTGCGCAGCGCAAGCAAATTTAATAACATGCTTGCGCTGAGTTTGCTTTTAAATTGTCTCTGGTGTCTCCACAAGTGGGATACCAGAGGACAAAAGGGCCAGAAAAGTGTATGGTGCATGTGTATGGAGCCTGCTTGTGGGATTGCGTGTGTGTAGAGTGTGGTGTGGTATTGTGTAAATAGGTCAATTTCATTTGTGTTTGTGGTGTAATATGTGTGGCTAGGGGCTGTAGAGAGTGTGTGTATAGGGAGCATAGTGTTATAGGGGATGTAGCGAGTGTGTGCATATGGGTTGAAGTGTGTGTGTATAGGTGATGTAGTGTGTGTAGGGGTTGTAGAGAGGGTGTGTTTAGAGAATGTTGTATGTGTTTGCTGACAAGGAATGTAGTGTGTGTGTAGGAGATCTACTGTGTAAAGGACCCAGAGTGTGTATAGGAGATTGTGTGTGTGTGTGTGTGTGTGTAGAGGATTAAGAGTGCATATAGGGTAAGGGATCTAGCGTGTATCTGGAGCGTAATGTGTGTAGTGGTGCAGTGTGAGGGGTGCTTTAGTGTGTGTGTGTGTATATATATATATATAATATATTTGGACATATTGTATGCGTGAGGGGCGCAGTGTGTGTGTATGTAAGAGGGGTGCTGTGTGTGAGGGTGTTTTATGTGCCGTCACATTCTAGGTTTCTAATTTTCTTTGTCTGTTAACTCACTGAGGGTTATTTTATATATATATATATATATATATATATGTGTGTGTGTGTGTGTGGGAGTGTGCTGTATATGTGTGAGCGAGGGTGCTGTGTGTGTGTTTGGGTGCTGTGTGTGTGTCTGAGGGTGCTGTGTGTGTGTCTGAGGGTGCTGTGTGTGTGTCTGAGGGTGCTGTGTGTGTGTCTGGGGGTGCTGTGTGTGTGTGTGAGGGTGCTGTGTGTGTGTGATAGTGCTGTGTGTGTCTGGGGGTGCAGTGTGTGTCTGGGGGTGCTATGTGTGTGTGTCTGAGGGTGCTGTGTGTGTGTGTCTGAGGGTGCTGTGTGTGTGTCTGAGGGTGCTGTGTGTGTTTGAGGGTGCTGTGTGTGTTTGAGGGTGCTGTGTGTGTTTGAGTGCGCTGTGTGTGTCTGAGGGTGCTGTGTGTGTCTGAGGGTGCTGTGTGTGTGTCTGGGGGCGCTGTGTGTGTCTGGGGGTGCTGTGTGTGTCTGGGGGTGCTGTGTGTGTCTGGGGGTGCTGTGTGTGTCTGGGGGTGCTGTGTGTGTGTCTGAGGGTGCTATGTGTGTGTCTGAGGGTGCTGTGTGTGTCTGAGGGTGCTGTGTGTGTGTCTGGGGGTGCTGTGTGTGTGTCTGGGGGTGCTGTGTGTGTCTGGGGGTGCTGTGTGTGTCTGGGGGTGCTGTGTGTGTCTGGGGGTGCTGCGTGTGTCTGGGTGCTGTGTGTGTCTGGGTGCTGTGTGTGTCTGAGGGCGCTGTGTGTGTTTGAGGGTGCTGTGTGTGTCTGTGTGCTGTGTGTGTGAGTGTGAATGTATATTTTATTTACATTTAAATATATATTTTTTATTAATAAAAAAATAAAATAAAAAGTTATATCCCCCCCTCCTCCCTTCTTACCTTTTAGCCTGGAAGGAGGGGGGGAGCTGTTCTGCTTGTGGGGAGAGGGGGATCCGTTCTGCCGGGGGTGGGGGGGTGCCGTGCAGCTTCCTTCCCTGGTGGTCCAGTGGTGAGAGTGAACTTTAGCCTGAAGGCTATAGTTCACTCTCGCGAGATCTGAGCGTTGCCGCGGTAACCGCGGCAACGCTCAGACCTCGCGAGAGGACCCGGCGGAGCTGCTGGCTAGAGCTCCGCCGGTCCTCTCGCCTGCCTCCCTCCCTCACTCCCTCTCCTGCCAGCGGCCGCCTGTCAGTGTCTCTGGGCCGGTGAGGGAGATCTTTGATCTCCCCACCGGCCCATGGAAGCACACAGCAGGGCCGGCGCTCGGGTAGCGCTGGCCCTGCAGAGACTGGCAGGGGAGATCCTGTGCTCTCCCCTGCCGGCCTCGGCCCCACGGCCATCGCGGCCCACCGGGCATTTGCCCGGTATGCCCGATGGCCAGTCCGGGCCTGAATATAAGGTAGACTATATAAAACAAGAACTGATAAATTACAGAAAAATCATATTAAAAATAAAAACTGTGAGGGCATAAAAATCACCATCAAGAGTCTCATTTTAACCGACCCCCTCCATAGCACTCAACAATCCTGTCGTGAGTTGGCTGCCTGTGTGTACCAACAGGTCAGTTTGTTCCAGAAGTCAGTGAAGATCTGATCTATGGTGCAGGGATTCCCAGTCAGGACTTCTTTGATGTCAGTGTGACATGAGGAGTCCCCTTCAACTCAGCAAAACTAGATCTTTAGTTGCAGGAAGGCCCCCAAGGCAAGGACCGGGATCACCCCCACTGGTCTAAAGTGGGGAGAAACAAGGCCAGTACCACGTTGCGCCAAAGATTCGGTTTGTAGACGCTAGGCATGATAGCGGGGCAGTGGCCGTCCACCCCACTCACCACCTGAGTAGGCCTCAGCTATCACTAAGGCGTAGCAACCTTTCAAGGGGTCAAAATTTGTGAAGAAAGTGTAACTTCAGCTTAACCCCTTAAGGACACATGACGTGTGACATGTCATGATTCCCTTTTATTCCAGAAGTTTGGTCCTTAAGGGGTTAAGCAGCTCTGTGCACGCAGGACTGCTGCTTACAGGGCCGTCTTTAATACTGATTGGATCTTGGGCAGGTATTTGATTAGGGCCCCTTGACCTAGCCCTTCCCCTTTCTAGCATGCAATCACGCTATCAACGCCCACACAAGAATTTTTTTTAAAACACACTCAGCCCTCTAATTTCTTACTGAGACAAATACACACACTAACATACATACAGATGCAAACACTGACATACATAGAGATGCACACATACACCGGTACAGACACACATGCAGATACACACTGACACACCTACATACACTGATGCACAGATACACTCACTGACAAACCTTCAGATAAACAGAAACACAAACACACTGACATACATGCAGATACACACAATAACATACAGATACATACACAGACCCACATGCAGATACACAGATACAGACACTGACACATATACAGATACCCAGACACACATGCAGCTACACATACACACAGAATGATACATATTCAAATACACAGAATGACACTCACACAGATACAAGCACAGACACACATACAGATACACACTGACACAGATACACATACAAACATATGCACATATAGACATACACATATACAAACAGACACAGAGACACATATACGGACAACACAGAAACAAATACTGATACACAGGGTCACATAGAGACACATGCAGATACAGAAACACACACATACAAACAGGTACACATAAACACATACAGGCACAGACATACATACAAACAGATACACACATACAGACAGATACATACAGACAGACAGACACATATATACAGACAGACAGACACATACATACAGACAGATAAATACATACATACATGCACATTTTTTTATATGTTTTCTACCTTTGGAGTGCAGGAGTTGCTCAGGCTGATGGGAGTCAGAGCTCCCACTCTGACTCCCTCCTTTTCTTCTCCTCCTTCCGCGTGGCGCTCGGTGAATGCTGGGAGGAAGTGACCGGCTGTCACTTCCTCCCAGCATCCTGACATCATCACAGGGGGCCCGGTCGCACTCTCGAGGCGGCCAGGCCACTGAAAATTCATCACCATCGGGTGGCACTTAGAGCATTGGCCAACCAATTAGCCTCCACATCACGCAGCCTGTGGTGGTAGTTCCACGCGGGCCGCACGCACCACGGCCGCCGGAGGGCTAATGGACAGCTGCTTTGGGTCCCCTAAGACTGACTGGGACCGGGGCAGCTGCCCCTTTTGCCTCGTGTTAAAGATGGCCCTGGCTGCTTCTAGGCTGTATTTAGGCAGATTAACCCCTCAGATTTTTTCACTTGCACATTTTCCTAGCTTCCAACAAATGAAATTCAAGACATGACTGTTAACTTTCTATAGTTAGAATAAATGCTTGGGGACCTGATATTTCTATGGTGGTCAAACTCCATTCTAGGCCATTATGGGAAATAATGTAATGGATCAGTACAGGAGATGATGCATGAGTCTTTAAAGGGACAATGTTGGGGGCAATAAGACTAAGAAATGGTAACTGGCTGGAAATGTTATAAGATCGCATTGGGAGACTGAGGACTTAATGATCAAGGTCATTCTAAGTAACTAGTTATGGAGAAAAAGAAAGAGAAGAGCATCAATAAATAGATCTTTAAACTATTTTTTTCAAATCATAATACAGGAAATATAGAAAAATAATAAAAAATTATTTAAAAAATATATAATAAAAAAATTGGAAATGCTCACACTGAAACTTGATGCATGTTCCCTCCCAGAAACAGCAGAAACATATATTGATACCGGAGAAACTGACGGAAGCGAAGCACAGAGAGATGGACACAGGTTTCTTCAGGAAGGAAGAGATTCTTTATTGGATCACCGATCGGGACTCAGAGGGACTAATGTCACCAAAATACAGCAAGTTCTGAGCCCCGGACAATAGTGCAGGCTCCTTATATAGGCACATAACTCCTCCCATATTAAGCTCCACCCGCACATTCTCTTAACCAATCAACACAAATAAGAATTAACTTCCTGCTTGACCGCATGGCTTCTCCAGCACAATGGAGGAGGGGGAATACTACATCCTGTATTCTTGCACATGCTCCGTACACTACTGATCGTATCTTGCCTCGTGCAACCAACTGATCGATACGTCAGCATATGCACATACACATGCCACGTGGTAATCTCGGCCTACTAAATTAATTTTTACCGAGATTCCACCACATTCCCCCCTTTGATGCCTCTTGATATTTCACAATTACTTGAGGCATCACTTAACCTTGGTTTGCATACACCGCAAGTTACCATGAACCAGACCAGACTTATCTTATGATGTGAATCTTCAACACTCATCTTCCTGCATTGGTTCTCCCTGATCTAGAGCCTTATACTTATAAATCGCCATTATCTGTGCAGCAGCCTTCCTCTCTGCTATATTTTCTATCAGGCTTTGCACAGACCTAACTACTAAGGGTATAAGACACGGCAGGAGTAGACACAACATTAAAATTAGTAGGACTCCACCTACCACTGCCTTAAGCCCTCCAAACCACTCATACCAGCTACCAAACCAACTACTTGGATTATACCCTTTCCATACCTGAGTAGGCACATGCGCTAGTTTAACCATATGGCTAGTAAGCTCAGCTATTGCTTGCCCTTCGTCATCTATTTGAAGACAGCAATTGCTCAGGTTAAACTTCCCACATACACCTCCCTCTACTGCCAAAAGGTAATCCAAGGCTAATCTATTTTGGTAGACTGCCGTCCTCATCCTGGTGTTATGCTTCGCTAGAAGATTGAGCGCTTGTGATGTCTCGTTAGTAATAATCTCAACCACCGCCTGTAATCTTATAATACAGTTGAGCATATAAATAGGGGTTCTATAACCAAAGGTACCATCCTCAGCCCACGTGGCTGGCCCATAATAATCTATGATACGCTGGGGAGGCCATTCATTATCTTCCCAGGTGCCTATCTCTATGGGTCCCCTTTTCTTCCTATGATTCACATCATACACTTTAACACCTAAAGTCTCACCTGTTTCAATCGGTAACAAGAAGAAGGATGGTTTGAGCATACCCAACACACATGCCCCTTCCCAGTCCTGTGGCAACTCCGCATAGGCTTTCTTACCACAGATCCAGTACAAATTTGCTGGGGCTCTCCAGGTAGATGTGATGGATAAATCAAACCACACATCCTTTAAATTGGCGTATCTAGCAAACGGGTTAGATGGTTCTGAGACATTTGAAGCCGACCACCAAGTTGTATTCTTTGTATCATCATCATAAGCTTTTTGCCCTAGACAAGTTAATTCTCCTACAGAAGTATTATACATTATTCCTTTCCTTGCTATGCAAACATAACCTATGATGGAGGTCTTTAATCTCCACTCAGATTTACCTCTAACACTCATATGATAATCGGCTTGTGTAGATATTAGTTGGTCAACTGCCTCAGAACCGGACATTACCTCCTTTGCTTCCCAAGGCCATTGGTCTCCCATGTTAGTACCTCCACACACATAGCAGTTGGTAACATTAAGACTACCGGCAATACTTTCGGCTAAATCAATAAACAGGTTTTTAGCATTATGGGGGATCTTATTATCTATACTCATCTCTTCATAAAAGGAATGGTATACTTGATGAGTTTGGGAGGATACCGTATCAGTCTCTATCCCTATAAACAATACTGTCCCAGGATCTAAACCCGTCCCGTATATTTGAAACCCAAATAAATTGCCATATTTGTCTAAGAACTTATCGGGGTTATTTATAAGTATATGGATGGGATTACATTCCATAGACTTACAATATGGGCTAGTCGGCAGCTTAGTCACTATCATGTCTTTGTCTACTGTCTGTCCCCAAGTCGCCCACCCCACACAAGACCAATATGGGCAGAAGTTATAGTCTTTATTTGGGCATCTAGGACTCACATATTTATTTTTACTACTGGGACAAATATATTTATCATTAGACCCATACGTCCTCTCCCATCTAAGATCCCCACATACATTCCACGGCTTTCTACCACTCGATATCGCTTTACACGCATCAAATAGCAGAACACCCGAAGAATGTACGGATTCTAACACCGTCTTATTAATTAGGGTCCCCTGAGGATCTCCATTCCTGAGAGTCAACCAAATTGTACGAGGTTGATACTCCGGACTGAAGCACCTAGGTTCTCCTACTCCTAAATGGCACACACTATAGTCTATATTTAAGTATCTACATCTCGATACATCTCCTTTACACTCGTATTGTGAATGCCAGATTAGGGTTTGGGAAATATGGTTACCTGTTCTCGTAGTCTTAATGCATACCTCACAGCTAGGAGTGTCGGTACCTCTACCTTCCTGAATATAAAAACACATATAAATAAACACTATCAAAAGCACATCTTTCGCCGTCATCCTCAGTCTTCGTCCGTGCGAAGGCACCTCAGCTTCCAGGATGTAAGGGCTGCAGGGAATGGAGTTCTGCTCGTCTTCACAGGAGTCCCTTCGAGACTTTCCCTGGCTTATAAACTATACGTCGGTGGGCGGACAGGCTTTATTATGGCCTTCTCACTCACGCACCAAATCCCAAAAATAATAAAATTTGTAATCCACAATAGTTCCTCGTTACTCCGACTAGTAGTGCGTTTTAACCGGATCTTGCAGGGATTCTCTGGATCTGCTGTAACTTGCCAAGAATCGACTGCTGCTGGTTTAACCCTGGAGTGATGTATCCACGGAGTCACTTCGGCTACTTTTATCGCTGTAGGGGTAGACAAAAGAACAACATAAGGACCTCTCCACTTGGGCCCTAACGGTACATTATTCCACTCTTTAATCCACACTTGATCTCCTGGATGATAACTATGAACAGGGGGATAAATATTCACAGGTAATCTATCTTGTACCCATTTCTGTACCTCCTCCATAGTCTTACCCAACTCTACAACCTGCTGCCGGGTAATTCCTTCTCCCAACTGACTCAAATCCCCCCTTAAGTTACCAAGTACGGGAGGTGGTCGCCCATACATGATTTCAAAAGGAGAGAGGCCCATCCTTCTGGTAGGGGTACTGCGGATTCGCAATAGAGCTATGGGTAAGAGAACGTTCCACTTAAGTTGGGTTTCCTGACACATTTTAGCCAACTGGTTCTTAATAGTTCTATTCATTCTCTCTACCTTACCAGAGCTCTGGGGTCTATATGCAGTATGAAGCCTCCACTTTATACCAAGCATATGAGTCAGTTGTTGTAGGCACTGATGAACAAAAGCTGGACCATTGTCCGATCCTATAGAACAGGGTAGTCCATATCGGGGTATTATTTCTCGTAGCAGGAATCTCACAACTTCTCCTGCTTTCTCTGTACGAGTAGGACATGCTTCTACCCAGCCTGAATAGGTGCACACAATTACCAGCAGGTAACGATGTCCACCCGATTTAGGCATCACTGTTAAGTCTATTTGTAGATCGGACATGGGGAGTCCCCCCATAAACTGGACTCCTGGTGGCTTTACTGGTCCTTGTCTTGCATTATTTTTAGCACACGTTACACATCTTCGTACAATGGCCTGAGTCAAGTTGGACAATCTTGGTATGTAGAAATGTTTTCTGAGAGATTCTTCAGTACTGTCTCTCCCAGAATGTGTCCCGTTATGATAATTTTGGACAATTTCTACCGCTAGTGATGCTGGTATGACTATTCTTCCATCTCCTAGCTGATACCACTTGTTCTCCAAATACTTTCCTGGTTCAGTCTTTAACCACTCCTCTTCTTGAGCTGTATAAACTGGAGTCCATTGGGACAGTGGAGTTGGTATAAGAGCAGCTATATGCCCCACATACTCCTGTCTTCCTGATTCAGCAGCACGCTTGGCTGCACTATCTGCCATCCGATTTCCCTTGGTTACATCACCATCTCCTCTCAGATGCGCTCGACAATGTATGATACCGACTTCTTTCGGTTCCCACACTGCTTCCAATAGTTGTAGGATTTCAGCTGCGTATTTGATTTCTTTTCCTTCTGAATTCAGTAGTCCTCTTTCTTTATACAAAGCTCCGTGGGCATGAGTGGTTAAAAACGCATATTTGGAGTCCGTGTAGATGTTCACTCTTAAACCTTCAGCCAATTGTAACGCTCGTGTCAGTGCTATCAATTCTGCCTTTTGTGCTGATGTTCCTTTCGCCAGTGGCCGAGCTTCTATCACCTTGTCTATTGTTGTCACTGCATATCCTGCATAGCGGATCCCTTCTTTCACATAACTACTGCCGTCGGTATAATATTGAATATCGGGGTTCTGGATGGGAAAATCACGAAGATCTGGTCTACTTGAGAATACTTCATCCATTACTTCCAAACAATCATGTTGACTTTCAGTAGGTTGTGGCAAAAGGGTAGCTGGATTTAAGGTGTTTAAAGTCTCTAAATGCACTCTGGGGTTTTCACACAACATTGCTTGATACTTAGTCATACGGCTGTTACTAAACCAATGATTTCCTTTGTAATCCAACAACGTCTGTACTGCATGTGGGACTCGTACATAAAGTTCTTGACCCAGAGTGAGTTTATCGGCTTCAGCTACTAGCAGGGCGGCTGCAGCTACGGCTCTTAGACAAGGTGGAAGTCCGCTGGCCACTGCATCCAATTGCTTAGACATGTAGGCAACAGGTCTTTGCCATGATCCCAAGTACTGTGTCAATACTCCCACAGCCATTCTTCTTTGCTCGTGTACATATAAGTAGAATGGTCGTGTGTGATCAGGTAGACCTAATGCTGGGGCACTCATCAAAGCCTTCTTCACATCTTCAAATGCCGTTTGCTGTTCTTGGGTCCATAAGAAGGGGTCCTGCTCTGTACCTTTGATAGCTGCGTACAGAGGTTTTGCCAGTATCGCATAGCTGGGAATCCATATCCTACAGAAGCCTGCTGCCCCCAAGAATTCTCGCACTTGTCTTCTATTCTTGGGTATTGGTATTTGGCAGACAGCTTCTTTTCTTTCTGGCCCCATAATTCTTTGACCTTCAGAGATATGGAATCCCAGATATTTAACAGTTGGCAAACACAACTGAGCCTTCTTTCTAGACACCTTGTATCCTGCCTTCCAGAGAATGTGTAGTAGATCGTGCGTTGCTTGCTGACAGATTTCTTTTGTAACTGCTGCTATCAACAAGTCATCTACATATTGTAACAATACACACTCTCCTGGGATGGACTCAAAATCCAGTAGATCTTGACTTAGGGCTGAACCAAATAGGGTAGGTGAATTTTTAAACCCTTGGGGCAGTCTTGTCCAAGTCATTTGGCGTTTTGAGCCCGTTACAGCGTTCTCCCATTGGAAAGCGAAAATACATTGACTTTCTGCGGCAATTCGGAGGCAAAAGAAGGCATCTTTGAGATCTAAGACTGTAAAGTAGGTAGCCCCGCCCGGAATTAAAGCAAGCAGGTTATATGGATTGGGTACAACTGGATGTATACTAACAACCGCATCATTGACTGCTCTCAAGTCCTGCACAGGTCGATACTCATCTGTACCGGGCTTTTGAACAGGCAGCAATGGGGTGTTCCAGGGGGAAGTACAGAATTTTAGGATACCATACCGTATGAACTTATCCAGATAGGATTGGATATTCTTCTTAGCCTTCTGCGGGATGTGGTATTGTCTTAGGCTCACTGGATAAACCCCAAGTTTTAGTTCAATTTTTATAGGTGGAATATTGCGGGCCAGTCCTGGTGGGTTGTTCTCTGCCCAAACTCCTGGTATGTTAAATAATGTCTCATCACTCCTAGGGTTTTGGCTAGTCAACACTGTATAAAGTCGCCACTCTTCTTCCTTTGGTACGGATAATGTCATGATACCTGAAGGTCCATTAAAGTTTAAGGATGTTGTTCCATTTGGTAGGAACGTAATCTGCGCTTGTAATTTTGATAGCATATCACGTCCCAGCAATTGGACTGGACATTCAGGCATATAAAGGAATTGATGTTTTATTACGTGGCCTCCCAATGTACAGAGTCGACTTTTAAGAACCGGTTTTTCAGCACTTCTTCCAGTTGCTCCTATCACAGTAATAGTCCTTCCAGATGGAGGAGCAACTAGATTAGTCACCACTGAATGTTCAGCACCAGTGTCGATCATGAACGCACTCCTTTTTCCCCCTATTGATACATCGACCATAGGCTCCGCTCGACCAAGGGGGATGGAGCCCGGTCGGTATCAATAGTCCTCCATGACCGTGTCAGCCAATCCTACAAAGTCCCTGCCTTCTCTATCGCGGGACCTTTGCGCTGCTGGGATATATCTATCTTCCCTAACACTTCCTCTGTTCCCATTACTCCCTCTATTACCATTACTCCCTCCGGGGCCTCCTCTACCTCTCGCTCTGCCTCTAAAGTTTCCATAACCTATCCTAGGTCTGTCTTTCTCACACTGTTCTCTTCGAGGACACTCATTTCTCCAATGCCCTTCTTCCCTACAGTATGCTCACTGATTTCTACTTAGAGGTTCCTCATTCCATCTACTATCGCCTCTATCTGGGCCCCGTCTATCTACGCCTGCGATCGCTACCGCTAGCATGTCTGCCTTTCTACGCATCTTGCGCTCTTCCTCTTTCTTACTTTCTGTTTCCCTATTCATATAAACCTTATTCGCTACCTCCATTAGTTGGGTGATTGACATACCTGCAAACCCTTCTAACTTTTGTAGCTTGCGCTTAATATCTCCGTAAGCTTGGCTGACAAAGGCGGAGTTCACCATTCGGGAATTGTCTGCGTCTTCCGGATTAAAGGGGGTATACAAGCGGTATGCCTCCAATAATCGGTCATAAAAGACACTGGGCGCTTCATCACTTTTCTGAATCACCTCAACTGTCTTCGACATATTTATGGCTTTCTTTCCTCCGGCTTTCATGCCAGCAATTAAAGCGTCTCTATAGGCTCTGAGTTGAACCATATCAGCACCATTTACATTCCAATCGGGATCGGCAGGGGCGTACCTAGAGCATTTGGCACCCGGGGCGGGTCCTATTTTTGGCACCCCCCCTGCCCCCTCCCCCCTCAAATTTAAATATAAAAACAACCAATTTTTTTCTTATGTATTTAGCACTAAGCAGTGTTTGTGTGTTTGAATGTATGCATGTTTTTGTATGGAGTATATGTGAGTGAATGTAGCGGTGTGTTTGTATGTAGTGTTGGCGTTTGAATGCAAGCATGCATTTGTGTGTTGTGTGGTATTTGAATGCAGTGGTATGGTTATATATAATGGTGGGGTGTGTATGTAGTGTTGACGTTGAAATGCATGAGTGTATTTGTGTGTAGTGTTGGCGAGATTTTTAGATGTCTGCACATATACACATACACGGACATACACACATGCAGATACATATACACACAAACACAGTCACACACAGATACACATTGACACACATGCAGACATCGTGGCGACTCTAGGAACAATATATATGGGGGGGGCACATAAGATACCACAGTCAAAACAGGAGGGGGAGGGGGAGCAGTAAAACTTCTCACTAGGAGATGGGGTAATATGCTGCCATTGGCTGTCTGATGCCAGCATGCTGTGTTCTGCATGCTGGCATCTGACTACACATTTGCATATTATTCACATTAGCCACCCAGATTTCTTGTTGTGGGCTGGCTGACGCCTCTTAATTTCAATCTTTGTTTAGCAGATAACTCCTATTTGCTATCCTGTGTGGGATTGCCATATTTAAGGACACCAAATAAGGTGCTATCTGCTAAACAGCACCCTCATTTAGTATCTTTAAATATGGAAATCTCACATACGGGCACCAATTCAGGGAATGATCTACTAAACAGCTAAAGGATAAAAAAAAATGCCCTTTTCTTATTTTCAGTTGTTTAGCAGATAAATCCCTTATTTGTTATCCTTATGTGGGATTGCAATATTTAAGGACAGGAAATAAGGGAGCTATCTACTAAACACATACGCAGAGATACACACAATCACACATAATCACAGATTTACACAAACACAATCAGTGACCCACACACATACAATCACAGACACACAATCACATACACACTCAAATATTACATACATACACACATTTAATCATTAAGAGGTCCACCCTGCCTCCCTACCTTGCTCTAGAAGGGCTGGAGTGGATCCTCAGTCCCTGGTGGTCAGTGGTTGCTGCTGGGATCTCTGTGCTCTTTCTGCACAGTTCCATCGCACGCCCTGTAATGATGCCGAGGCCGCGATGACATCATATCCTGGCTGCCGGCTCACTGCAGGGCGAAGACCGTCAGACACAGTCAGATGCACACAGTCCCACACACAGTCACTCACACACAGTTACAGGCAGACAGTCAAACACACAGGCAATCACACAGGCAGACAGTCACACATACACACACAGATTCACAGACAGTCACACCCACAATCACAGGCAGACAGTCACACATACACACAACACAGTCACAGGCAGTCACTCACACACACACACACACACAATCACAGGCAGACACACACACACACACACAATCACAGGCAGACACACACACACACACAATCACAGGCAGACAGTCACACACAGTCACACAGACAATCACAGTCAGACAGTCACACACACAGTGGCACACACACACACAGTCACAGACAGTCACACACACAATCAGAGGCAGACAATCACACAGGCAGACAGTCACACATACACACAACATAATCACAGACAGTCACACACACACACACACAATCAAAAACAGTCACAATTAGGGATCGACCGATATTGATTTTTTAGAGCCGATACCGATACCGATAAGCTGTGAACTTTCAGGCCGATAGCCGATAACTTGACGATATTCTGTACATTTACCATTTTGAAAAAATAAACTCTTTCTAACGGTAAATGCACAAAATATACATGCCACATGTAGTGGATGAAGTGTATTTAGACAGGGGAGCTGTGTGTGTAGTGGATGCAGTGTGTATTTGTGTAGTCTGTATATATAGTGTATGCAGAGTGTATAGTGAATGCAGTGAGTGTTTGTGTAGTGTGTGTATATATATATATATATATATAGTGAATGCAGAGTATGTATAGTGAATGCAGAGTGTGTGTTTTTATACTGTGTATAGTGAATGCAGAGAGTGTGTTTGTGTAGTGTGTGTATAGTGAATGCAGAGTGTGTGTTTGTGTAGTGTGTGTTTAGTGAATGCAGTGTGTGTAGTGTGGGTAAAGTGAATGCAGTGTGTGTATATAATGCAGTGTGTGTTTGTGTAGTGTGTGTATGTATTGCAGTGTGTGTTTGTGTAGAGTTTGTGTAGTCTGTGTGCATGTAATGCAGTGTGTTTGTGTAGTGTGTATATATAATGCAGTGTGTGTGTTTGTGTAGTGTATGTATGTATGTAATGCAGTGTATGTGTTTGTGTAGTGTGTATGTATGTAGTGCAGTGTGTGTTTGTGTAGTGTGTATGTATGTAATGCAGTGTGTGTGTGTTTGTGTAGTGTGTATGTATGTAATGCAGTTTGTGTGTGTGTAGTTTGTGTATGTAATGCAGTGTGTGTGTTTGTGTAGTGTGTATGTATGTAATGCAGTTTGTGTGTGTTTGTGTAGTGTGTATGTATGTAATGCAGTGTGTGTGTGTGTTTGTGTAGTGTGTATGTATGTAATGCAGTGTGTGTGTGTGTGTGTGTGTTTGTGTAGTGATGTAATTTGTGTAAAACGGAGGGGGGGGGATTTTTTTATGTTTATTATTATTTTTTTAAATATTTAAATTGTGTTGGTTTTGTTTCTTTTAGTCCCCCCCCCCCTCCCTGCTTCTTACCAGGGAGGGGGGGGATATAGTATTCCCTGGTGGTCCGGTGGCTTGTTAAGTACTGTGGGGCGGCTGGCAGCAAGCGCTGACTTACCCTCCCAGCAGCTCCTCCAGCTCCCCAGTGTAAATCTCGCGGCCCTTAGTGCCGCGCGGAGCGTTGCCATGGTAACCCGTGGCACCGCTCTGCAGCCGCGGGTCTCGCGAGATTTAGACATGGAGCTGCAGGAGGGTAAGTCAATGCTTGCTGCCGCCCCCCCCAGGACCGCCGGGCTTGTAATGAGCCTGGCGGTCCTAGGAGGTATTATCGGCAATATTGGTAGCTATATTGGCCGATACCGATATTGCCGAAAATACCGAATATCGACCGATTATATCGGTAAAACCGATAATCGGTCGATCCCTAGTCACAATCACAGTTACACACTCACACACAGTCAAAGACAGTCACAATCACACTTACACACTCACACACAGTCAAAGACAGTCACAATCACAGTTACACACTCACACACAGTCAAATACAGTCACAATCACAGTTACACACTCACACACAGTCAAAGACAGTCACAATCACAGTTACACACTCACACACAGTCAAAGACAGTCACAATCACAGTTACACACTCACACACAGTCAAAGACAGTCACAATCACAGTTACACACAGCACACACAGTCAAAGACAGTCACAATCACAGTTACACACAGCACACACAGTCAAAGACAGTCACAATCACAGTTACACACAGCACACACAGTCAAAGACAGTCACAATCACAGTTACACACAGCACACACAGTCAAAGACAGTCACATTCACAGTTACACACTCACACACAGTCAAAGACAGTCACAATCACAGTTATACACTCACACACAGTCAAAGACAGTCACAATCACAGTTACACACTCACACACAGTCAAAGACAGTCACAATCACAGTTACACACTCACACACAGTCAGACAGTCACAATCACAGTTACACACAGCACACACACAGTCACAATCACAGTTACACACAGCACACACTCTCTCACTTACTGTAAGCTTGGGCTGGAGTAGGAGTGGATTCAGTCCCTGCTGTGCTGTAGTTGGGGAAGCAGGGACTCCTTCCTGCTTCCCCTCTGTGTGATCAGTAAGTAGCTCCGCCCCCGCATCCGGCTTGGCTCCGCCCCCACGGCCGTTTTAGCCCCGCCCCCAAATCTCCGTGCAGGTTTCCTGCTTCCAGCCCCTGCGTGTGAGCTGTGTCGGCTGCCCAGCGCCCTGCTGCTACGGCACCCGGTGCAGCCACACAGCTCACAGAATAGCAAGCCTGGCCAGCCCTGGTGGCACCCCCTGCCTGATGGCACCCGGGGCGGACCGCCCCCCCCGCCACCCCCGCCCCCCCCTTAGTACGCCACTGGGGATCGGTGTTGGGATAATGTGTTGCGGCCCATGCTGATGGATTGGCTTGGTTTAAAGTACGGGCTTTATCCTCTAGTGCTTTAATGGCCGCTTGGTTAATCCTTGTCCTTTCCTCATTGTTGAATAAAGTCATTAATAACTGCTGGCAATCAGCCCATGTCGGGTTATGTGTCTGTACTATTGAGGTGAACAGATCAGTCATAGCTTGTGGTTTCTCAGTATACGAGGAATTGTGGGTCTTCCAATTTAAAAGATCGGTTGTCGTGAATGGGACATATACAAAGACTGGGTCAGCATGTGCCATTTGGCCTGCGGCATCGATATAGGCTGACCCAGGATTCAGACGAAGAGGCATCTGATAGTGTTTTAATTGTTGGGCACCGGTCAACTGTCGGGTCTGTATGGGGCTACGTGGAGGGGCGTCAGTCATAGGTTCCAGTCGGGGAGAAATAGGGTATGGGGATGTGGGAGCTTGGTTTTGGGAAAAGGTTGTAAATAAAACACTTCGAGCCGAGCTAGATGAAGCTTGACCGGAAGTCTGAAGTGGCGCCAAATCAGGATATTCGTTTTTAATGGGGGTTGGTTCTGATTCCGGAAGGGGAGATTTAGTACGAGGGGGGGTGGATCCTGTACTGGAGGAGGAAGCGGAAGTGGGTAATGAGGGGAGGGTTGCAGGACTTCCTGCATTTGCGTCACTTCCTCTTAACGGAAAGTAAGGGGGCGGCAAAGGGATCTCGGACTCAGGGGGCGTGTCCAAAATGGGCCTAACACCAGTCCTAGTGGACGAACAAGTCCTAGCTACCATGAGGCGACATTGCTCCTCGTGGCATGTCTGGAGCCATTTTGGCGAGTCATTTACGGCCTGTCTCCAACAATCAATATAAGGAAACTGGCCGTAAAGTTCAGGCCTACCTGATACAGCCACGTGTAAGCGCTGTACCAGAGTTGGATCCAAACTGCCACGTGGCGGCCATGCCGCAACCAAAGTAGGCCACTCCCTAGTACACAAAGTGACCAAACGTACAGGAGACATTTTAACCCCAAAATCACAAGTTTTTAATCCCTTTTTAAAATTCTTCACCATACAACCTAAGGGATCCGGAATCGTTGACTGCGACGCACCCATACTTAGCAATGGAACGTCGTCGACAACGAATACTATACACGCGTACTATTCAACAGTCACACCCGTTTCCTCTGGCAACAGCACCACGTGGTACGGTTACCAAGTGAAACGTACACAATAACAATAAACACTCAGGGAATTCCCGTACACACACAGCTGTTACACCAGTCACTATATAATCAATATTATGCCCTTTGGCGAAACTATACAGTCACCCACGCTATAATTCTCTATATATGAATTACCCGTCTATAACACACCCCAGTAACATCGTCTTTTACAAATAGCGGTTACAGTACGGTTAGCATAGGTCAAAGCACAAGTTAAGGTCACAATACAATTATTAGTGGTTATGGTGTTAAACATGCAATGGACGACAATGATTAGTACTTATATACAGTGTCAGTAAATATACAGGGTTATGGTACCGTGCACTATAATACAGCAACACACTATTAACACTCTCGCTAGACGGCTGAGCTCGCGCTATCTAACAAGATATACACTTTACTAAACAATCTTTATCACATTTACAATTCCCAACTAAACTATTGGCCAGTACCTTGAATGGACTACCTAAAAACAATCTACATACGTTTTGGTTAGCCACACTGCCCAAGCACCACATATATAGCGAGCTAGAGGACCGAATTTACACAGACGCCTCTTAGTCGCACTATCAAAAGTCTAGTGGGTTCCAAATTTACACGCCTTCCCACTTAGCCCAGATAGGATGAGAGCTAGCGAACCGAATTTACACAGACGCCGCTTAGTCTCCCGGTCCCTCCGACCTAGCGAACAAAATATACACCCTAGAACGCTAGTCTAGACAAGACACCGGTGTCCGGCTAGGGCTATTTACACCAGAGCCCCGCCTGACTAACAGAATCAAACGGTCTGACTAAAGAGCGTTCGATCGAGCGGTGCGCCTTCGCTCCTTCCCTCCGACAGAGGGGGCAGATACACAGATTCAAACCCCTTTGGGCCTACCGCACAATCGGTATACCCCTAGTGGGTCCTGCCGTCTAAAACAGCAGTTGTCTTACCTCCTCGTTCCTGAACCTGAGTTCACACTCATCGACGGGGACACCCCAGCACTTCTCACGTAGAGGCCGATGATCTCCTGGACAACAGACCAGTGGCGCCGAGACGAAGGGAGGTCCACGCAGAAGTTCAGGGGTGCAGCCGTAGAGAACGTGGGCAAAGATAGACCGTCTCACGCCTCTGCCTCTCAGCTACCGTTGAACGATGAGCTTCCCGGCCAATGCACCAAATGATACCGGAGAAACTGACGGAAGCGAAGCACAGAGAGATGGACACAGGTTTCTTCAGGAAGGAAGAGATTCTTTATTGGATCACCGATCGGGACTCAGAGGGACTAATGTCACCAAAATACAGCAAGTTCTGAGCCCCGGACAATAGTGCAGGCTCCTTATATAGGCACATAACTCCTCCCATATTAAGCTCTACCCGCACATTCTCTTAACCAATCAACACAAATAAGAATTAACTTCCTGCTTGACCGCATGGCTTGTCCAGCACAATGGAGGAGGGGGAATACTACATCCTGTATTCTTGCACATGCTCCGTACACTACTGATCGTATCTTGCCTCGTGCAACCAACTGATCGATACGTCAGCATATGCACATACACATGCCACGTGGTAATCTCGGCCTACTAAATTTATTTTTACCGAGATTCCACCACAATATGGCAGGGTTTATGGCTGGAAAACATATTCCACTGGCTGTGGCAGATTATTAACTCTATATTCATTTTATTTTTGTAACTACCCTGCGATTTATTGCTTTGGATGATATGATCAACAACAACTGGATTATAGGATAACAAAATTGTACACTTGGTCAAAACTTCAATTAATTCTGAAATCCCAGTAACTACCTACTGCAATGTTTTGCTACAAACTCTCTGGAGTAGTAAGAGTGGAGAAAACTATGCTATTACATTTAAATTGTTCTAATCTGTGATTATTTCATCAGACATTTGTGTTTGCTCACATCATTCACTGCTGGGACCCTTTACCCCATCCCTGTGTAGGTATTGGATCACAAGTTAATTAGACCCCTGCCAATTAAACGAGGAGCTTCTTTTATTAGACAGTTGGCAAGTTATTGATATATCTTAATTAAAGTAATTTTTTTCCGAAGGGAAAGAACATATCAGTTTCATCAATTATTTTTACGTCCTGGGATTTGTAACCTGTGATCAGGAAAGAAAAAATAACTAAGCAAGTCTGGATCAATGTATGACATATATGTTGGTGGTGTGCAGTTCATAAATTATAAAAATAAAAATGACATATTACACCAAGACAAAAGATTTGTTCTACTATAACAAAAATCACAAGCATTTTATGTATCATGTTCCCGGTTTAGTGTATAACCGAGTGAGGCACCTCTCTTGACTTCCCTTATAAAATAACTGTACACATATATAAACGTAGTGTGTTGGCAACAGTTACAGATATAAAAAGCCCAGGCTTGTGTGTAACATACACTGAACAAAATTATAAACACGTATTTTTGCCCCCATTTTTCACGAGCTGAACTCAAATATCTAAGACTTTTTCTATGTACACAAAAGGCCTATTTCTCTCAAATATTATTCACAAATGTGTCTAAATCAGGGGGAGTCAACCTTTTAATACCTACCGCCCACTTTTGTATCTTGGTTAATGGTAACATTTCCTTACCGCTCACCATTGCCGCAGTAACTAAATTTATAGCGCAAGTATGATTTTTTTTTTCATTTTTAGAAAGGAGAAATATGTAAATACAATTATCTATTTTTTTTTCTATTTTCAATTCGACTTTTTTTTCTATGTGTGTCTGTGGCTGAACTACATACATATTGGATATACTCACCACTTGCATCTATTCTCGTCCTTCTCTATTATTTCCTTATATCGTTCTTACTTCAGGGTACAGCAGTGCCGGAAATAACATTTGCGCTTGAAAACAATCTTATATGTAACTGAAGCTTTAAAATATTTAGAAATTAAACATAAACAGACTGCAGAAATTGGACTAGTATGGAAACTACCCATGCTGGTCCGGTTAGGTTTTCTGGTTGTGAATTAACTTCATACTTACTAAAGTGCCCCGTGGCTTACTATGCCTGCAGCTGAGGGACTACCTGATCAACAATGTCTGAAACTGACCAAACAGGAGTTGCCTCAAGTGACCTCCAATTTACTTACAGATCTTAAAGAGTTAATCTCTCATGGAACATACACTGATACATACATTGATCCGTCAGAATATTAAAACCTCTGACAGCTGAAGTGAATAACATTGATTATATTATTACAATGGCACCTGTCAAGGGGTGGGATATATTAGGCAGCAAGTGAACAGTAAATTCTTGAATTTCATGTGTTGAAAGCAGGAAAAATTGGCAAGCAGAAAGATCTGAGTGACTTTGACAAGGACCAAATAGAGATGGCTTGATGACTGGATCAGAACAGCTCCAAACTTCAAGTTTAGTGGCTTGTTCCCAGTATGCAGTGGTTAGTATCTAGCAAAAGATGTGCGAGAAAGGACAACCAGCCATGACCAGGGTCATGGGCACCGAAAGTTCATTAATGCACATGTGGAGTGAAGGCTAGTCTATCTGGTGTAATCACACAGACAGCTCAAATCAGGGCTTGACAAATTTGCTTTCTGTAGCGGTACTTACCCTCTCCAGGGGCCGGCCGGGGTCCTCTCTTCTCGCCGCGCGCGGTCCTGCTCCTGCACGAGCCGCGCGCGGCTCAGCCAACGAGATGATCAGTCAGGCGGGCAGTGACCGCGAGAAGCGGTCACGTGTCCCGCCCGACACTAAGAGCGCGCCGCGCGTCTCGGGCGCGCTCTTAAAGGGACAGTGGGAGACTAAATTAGAATCAGTCTCCCATTGGCCCCTGTCAGGCCACATTCCCCATACACTCACATTTTGGGGGCGTGGATATGACAGGGGCCAATCAAAGTGAACCTTAGGGTATTTATACTCACCTGTTTCCCTTGCTCCTTGCCCTATCGTGGTTTCTGTCCAGTTTCCCTTTAGTGCTTGTATCGTTCAGTTGGTTTTTTGGTGCTTGACCTTGGCTTTGTTCCTGACTCCGCTCTCTCTTTATCCTTGCTTGCTTATCCGCTATTTTGTCCTCTGTGTACCAGTCCTCGGCTTGTTCTACGTTACGCTGTCTCTCTGTTCCCTTGACCTCGGCTTGTTCTAGACTCTGTCTTGCTTTTTCTCGTCAAGTCCGGCCATTCTAAGGTCCGGTAAGACGAACCCTGGTTTCTTGTCTCCTGACTATCTGTACTATTCCTGCGTGTTGGGGTATATTACCGTGACATTACGATAGGGCCATGGACCCCGCAGGTTTAGGTCAACAGATGGCCACTCATGAGGCTAGATTCGCAGAACAGGATCACCGTATGGATCAAATGGCTCAAGCCATCCAGACACTGTTATCCAGATCAGCTCCGGTACCTGTACCTACGCCTCCTGTAAACCCTATACCGGACACAGCTAATATGCCTAATGCTTCTGCACATCTAACCCCGCCACCTAGGTATGGAGGGGACGCTAAGACATGTAGGGGATTCCTTAATCAAGTGGAATTCCACTTTGAAATGTACCCACGTTCATTTCCCACTGATAGATCTAAGGTGGGTTTTCTTATGCACCAGCTTACGGATAAGGCACTAGAATGGGCAAATCCTATTTGGGAGGCTAATGGGCCTATGGTACACGACTTCAATAGCTTCCTCACAGCGTTCCGTAGAACATTTGACACGACTAAAAGGTCAAAAAATGCCGCCAGGGCATTAATGAGAATAAAGCAAGGATCTAAATCTGTAGCCGATTATGCTATTCAGTTCCGTACCCTTGCCTCACAGGTAGATTGGACTAATAATGAGCTTACTACCGCGTTTATGGAAGGTCTGTCTGATACTATGTTGGATGAGGTAGCAGCTAAGGACCTCCCTGTACCCCTGGAGGACCTGATTGACTATCTTATCGATATAGATAACAGGATCCGTGACAGGTTATATACCAGGTCCAGAAATAGACATTTTGTTCCCTTTAACTCCCCTAGAGCTGAGACTCCCGAGGGATCTAAGGGTTCTGAGGAGGAACCTATGCAGTTAGGGGTTGCCAAACTTACTGACGCTGAAAAGCTTTATAGGAGAAAGGAGGGACTTTGTCTTTATTGTGGTAGGAGGGGTCATATGAGACAAGACTGTCCCGTGCGTCCGGGAAACTATCGCACCTAAGACCGTATAGAGGACTGGCCTTGGGTGTGACATCACAGTCCTCACATTTGCCTCTTAATAAACTACTTCTTCCTGTTTCCCTGCACCTTGATAATAACTGCATAGCAGGGAATATACTAGCCCTGGTTGATTCCGGAGCGGCCGAAAACTTTATTGATTCCAGTTTTGTCAAGGAGAATAACATACCCACCAGAGAGAAGGAGACACCCTTGGCCGTTGAGGCCATAGATGGTAGACCATTATGCTCTCCAGTTATCACACATGAAACTGTTCCACTACATATGTCTACAGGGGTGTTACACTCTGAGACCATTCGGTTTCAGATCATTACTTCACCTTCCTCTCACCTCGTGTTAGGGTATCCTTGGTTACGTACTCATAATCCCACCATTGATTGGGAGTCAGGACAAATAGTTTCTTGGAGTGATTCTTGCCAAGAGTCTTGTATTGTTAAAGTCACCCCTTTGAATTCTACTAATATTCCTCCCGTGCCTACGGTCATACCCTCTCAGTACCTGTCTCTTAAATCTGTTTTTGATAAAAGGGAGGCTGAAAGATTGCCACCTCACAGGCCTTACGATTGTGCAATTAATTTATTACCTGGTACAATGCCTCCCAAAGGGAGAATATATCCTTTATCTCCTCAGGAGAATCTGGTTATGGAGGAATATATTAAGGAATCTCTAGAGAAGGGATTTATAAGAAGATCCTCTTCCCCGGCAGGGGCGGGTTTCTTCTTTGTATCTAAGAAAGATGGCGAATTAAGGCCTTGTATTGACTATAGGGGCCTAAATAAAATCACCGTCAAAAATGCGTACCCCATACCTTTGATCACAGAACTATTTGATAGGCTTAAACAGGCCACAGTTTTTACTAAATTGGACCTTAGGGGTGCTTACAATCTCATACGTATCAAAAAGGATCACGAGTGGAAGACCGCTTTCAATACCAGGAGTGGCCACTACGAGTACACTGTGATGCCCTTTGGTCTTTGTAACGCCCCAGCAGTTTTTCAGGAATTTATTAATGATGTCCTACGTCAATTTATACATACATTCGTTATAGTATACTTGGACGACATATTGATTTATTCTACTGATTTACAGACTCATCACATGCATGTTAAATTAGTGTTGAGAACTCTTCTGGTTAACGGTCTCTATTGCAAACTCGAAAAATGTTCATTTGATCAATCTGAAGTCCAATTCTTGGGTTATATAATCTCGGCCAAGGGTTTTCGTATGGATCCCAAGAAACTGTCTGCCATTATGGAATGGCCTCTACCCCAGGGGTTGAAAGCCATTCAGCGTTTTCTGGGGTTCTCTAATTATTATAGGCGTTTTATTAAAGGGTTTTCTGCCATTGTTGCGCCTATAACCAGAATGACCAAGAAGGATGGTAATACTCATGTCTGGAAACCAGAAGCACTCGAGGCCTTTGAATTCTTGAAAGCTACATTTGCCTCTGCTCCTGTTTTACAGCATCCTGTCCCTTCACTGCCCTTTATTCTTGAAGTTGATGCTTCTGAGATAGGGGTAGGTGCTATCTTGTCTCAAAGAGATTCACCTGAAAAGCCGTTACACCCTTGTGGCTTCTTTTCCAGACAGATGTCCAAAGCAGAGAGGAATTATGATGTAGGCAATCGTGAACTCCTTGCTATCATTTTGGCGCTCAAGGAATGGAGACATCTGCTAGAGGGTACTAGGGATCCCATCCTCATTTTAACGGATCACAAAAACCTCTCTTACCTTAGTGAAGCAAAAAGATTGTCTTCCAGGCAGGCCAGGTGGTCTCTGTTTTTGTCTCGTTTTAATTACATAATCACTTACAGACCGGGTGACCGTAATACTAAAGCTGACGCTCTGTCCAGACAATTCGAGACTACTGACAAACTCGAGGTCGATGTTACCCCTGTCATTCCGCCTGACAGAATAATAGCGACTACTGTTCTTTCCATTTCGTCTTCTCTCTTACAAGCTATTCAGGCTAAACAACACTTGGCTCCTGGGGAGAGGCCTGCTGATAAGCTATTCGTTGATATACCGGAGAGACGAGACATCTTGTCATTATATCATGACACTAGAACTGCTGGACACCCTGGTATTTCTAAGACATTCTCAGCAGTTTCTAGATATTTCTGGTGGGCTTCATTGCGCAAGGACGTCACCGATTACGTTAATGCCTGTAGCACTTGTGCCAGTATGAAGTCCTCCCACAGAGTTCCTTGTGGGTTGTTACATCCGTTGCCCATACCCGAGAGACCGTGGTCCAATATATCCATGGATTTCATTGTTGAATTACCTCCCTCTAATGGTAAAACTGTCATCCTAATGATTGTGGATCGTTTTTCTAAGATGGCTCATTTTGTGTCTCTTGTCAAATTACCATCATCCAGGGAACTTGCCTCTATCTTTGCCAGGGAGGTGTTTCGGTTGCATGGTATTCCCACTTCGATCGTGTCCGATAGGGGTAGCCAGTTTATCTCCAGATTCTGGAGAACGTTTTGTACAGAGATGGGTATCTCCCTCTCGTTTTCCTCAGCCTACCACCCCCAGTTTAATGGAGCTGCTGAACGCGCCAACCAATCTCTAGAGCAGTATCTTCGTTGTTTCGTGTCCCACCATCAGAACAATTGGGCTGACCTTCTTCCTTGGGCTGAGTTTGCTCGTAATAATGCTGCTCATGAATCCTCCGCTAACAGCCCTTTTTACGTTGTTTATGGCCGGCATCCCGTGGTTCTTCCAGCTGCATTCTCCTTACAGGGCATGCCAGCTCTGGACGAACATTTGGCTAGTCTACGTAATACTTGGGAGCAGGTTCAGTGTTCTTTGGTGGCCTCAGCTGCTCGTCAGAAGGTTCAGGCAGACAAGCATCGCAGGGCGGCTCCATCCTTTGCTGTGGGAGACCGGGTTTGGCTTTCTACTCGCAATATTCGTCTTCGTGTGCCTTCTATGAAGTTGGCCCCTCGTTTTATTGGTCCTTTTCGTATCTTGCATGTGGTTAATCCTGTCTCGTATGCATTGGATCTTCCAAAAAATTTACGCATTCCTAACGTGTTTCATACCTCCTTGTTAAAACCCCTCCTGTGCAACCGTTATACTCGGCATGTCCCTCCTCCTCCTCCGGTTTCTGTGGAGGGCCATGAGGAGTTTGAAGTGGCGGCTGTAATTGACTCTCGTTTGCTTCGGGGTCGCCTCCAATATCTGGTACATTGGAAGGGCTATGGGCCTGAGGAACGCAGTTGGATTTCCGCTGACGCTGTTCACGCTCCTCGCCTTGTGCGTTCTTTCCACGCTCGTTTTCCTGCCAGGCCTGCTCCTCCCCGCCCGGTGGGCGTGTCTTCAGGGGGGGGTACTGTAGCGGTACTTACCCTCTCCAGGGGCCGGCCGGGGTCCTCTCTTCTCGCCGCGCGCGGTCCTGCTCCTGCACGAGCCGTGCGCGGCTCAGCCAACGAGATGATCAGTCAGGCGGGCAGTGACCGCGAGAAGCGGTCACGTGTCCCGCCCGACACTAAGAGCGCGCCGCGCGTCTCGGGCGCGCTCTTAAAGGGACAGTGGGAGACTAAATTAGAATCAGTCTCCCATTGGCCCCTGTCAGGCCACATTCCCCATACACTCACATTTTGGGGGCGTGGATATGACAGGGGCCAATCAAAGTGAACCTTAGGGTATTTATACTCACCTGTTTCCCTTGCTCCTTGCCCTATCGTGGTTTCTGTCCAGTTTCCCTTTAGTGCTTGTATCGTTCAGTTGGTTTTTTGGTGCTTGACCTTGGCTTTGTTCCTGACTCCGCTCTCTTTTTATCCTTGCTTGCTTATCCGCTATTTTGTCCTCTGTGTACCAGTCCTCGGCTTGTTCTACGTTACGCTGTCTCTCTGTTCCCTTGACCTCGGCTTGTTCTAGACTCTGTCTTGCTTTTTCTCGTCAAGTCCGGCCATTCTAAGGTCCGGTAAGACGAACCCTGGTTTCTTGTCTCCTGACTATCTGTACTATTCCTGCGTGTTGGGGTATATTACCGTGACACTTTCAATCTAAGAGCCAGCTAAAAAAGTTAGGAGGCAATTTTTTTTCCCAACGACAAAAATGCAATTCTTAAAGGGACACTATAGTCACCAGAACTACTACAGCTTAATGTAGTGGACTGGTGTCTATAGATTGTCCCTGCATGCTTTTCAAAGTAAACTCTGCCTCTTAAGAGAAAAGGCAGTGTTTACATTGCTGCCTAGCAGTGGCATAGAAAGGGAGGAGTGCGTGGGCGGCCAGGTCCTTGCTGACTCCCATCCTCTGAGTTAGACCTGGCAGCAAACATTGGCCATCCTCTGAGTTAGACCTGGCAGCAAATGCCTACGGCCATAGCAGTCTGAAAGTGCCTGATCTTGTCAGATCTCAGAAGCCATCCAGACTCAGGCCTGGTTAGTACTTGTATGGGAGACCAACTAGGAACCCCAGGTGCCGTAAGCCAGCCTACTGGCAGCACACCTGCTCTGCTTGCCAGGTCTCCTGCGTGCGGTGCAGAGAGTGAGGGGAAGAGGCGGGGCATGGAGCATGGGAAGTGAGGTCATTTCCTATGCCTCCTGTCCTGCGAGTGAGGAGGAAGAGCAGCCTGACAGAAACACCAGGTAAGTTCTTCCCTACCCTCTCCCCCCTGACAGTCCCCCTCCCTGCATTCATCCCCTCTCCCCCTGACTGACTTACAGCCCCCACCCTCACATGCACATGACAGTCCCTCTCCCCTGTACAGATCCCCTCTCCCCCTGCCTTCCCCGACATTCCCCCTCCATCCCCTGCACATATACCCTCTCCCCCTGCCTCCCCTGCACAGATCCCCTCTTCCCCTGCCTCCCCGGCACCTTGACAGTCACCATCCCTTCCCTGTACAGATCCCCCTCTCTTCCCTGCCTCCCCTGCACTGCCCCCCTCCCTGCGCAGATCCCACTCTGTCCCTGCACCTTTAACAGCCCCCCGCCACACACACCCTCTCTTCCTGACAAAAAATAAAAGTATATATTTTTTAAATGTGTGTGTGTATATAAAATTAAATTCAATAAGCGTGTTTCCTTTCACACCAATAAAAAGTTAAATATACTGAAGCGGTTCAGTAACAATTATTTAAAGGAACATTCTCCTCCCCCCCCCCCCCCCAATAAAATAACTGGTTAGTTGCTTTTGAGTAGATATGCCCCCAATGAATAACATGAATTACTTTTTCATGCATGTATTCATTGGATGTATATCTTAAAAAAGCTTGAAAATATTGCTTTGTTGGGTTAGAGGCATGGAGTACTTAAAAGAGGTATGTCTGGTGCAGCCACGGACGATTGCACTGTACATGACGTGGGTCGAGATAGGGGCGGCAAACTCAGGGGCAGCCCCGGGCAGCAAAAGCTCTAGCTACGCCACTGCTGCCTAGTAACACCTCTAGTGGCCGTCACTCAAACATTCTGCATGGAGGCGATGAACGTTCCCCAAAGAGATGCATTGATTTATTGCAACTCTACTAGGAGATGTTGATTGGTAATTGATAATCTCAGGAATGGAAGCTGGCCAGGTGCAGCGAGACTGGCATAGAGTTGGAAAAAAGGTGAGTAAGAACACCATTCCCATGCGATCAGAGGCGGCTGGTGACCTAAACGCATAGGCAGACACACACACCCTGACAGACACACATACACATATGATGACAGACACACACACACACTCTCTCACACAATCACAAAGTAATATTCCTTCCTTTTGGGCTCAGGGGGGTGGCTTCCCTGGGGTCCAGTGGGACTGGGCAGCAGCAAATGACAATAGATTAGTAGGGCTCCCTGAGGCTGATGGAAGCAGCTGCCGCTGTTCCAGACTCCCCCCTCCTCCTGTCTCCTCAGCTCCATGCAGATCTTTGTGCGCCTGGAGGAAGTGAAGGGAACTGTAATTACTTCCTCCCGGCGCGCAGCCGGCTCTGCGTAAAGGGGCAGCCGGAAAGCTCTGAGGAAAGTGGCCGGGTCAGCTCTGAGGGATGCGGGCGGTCAGCAGGCTCTGAGTAATAGGAATGGGCTAGAAGCCGTTTCTGAGGGATGCGGGCAGGCGGCCGGCTCTAAGGAAAGCTGGCGGACCAGCTCTGAAAAATGTGGGTGGGCAGGCTCGGAAGAATGCGGGCAGGCAGGCGGCAAGCTGGCAGTCTTTATATGCTGCCCTTCCAGCTTGCAATTGCCCTGCGGGAGGAGGGAGGGAATGGGACGACCAATCCCAGGCACCAGGGCAAAATTCTTAGTTGCCATGGCGACCTGGGATTTGTCGAGCCCTGGCTCAAATTGCTGAAAAACTTAAAGCGGCACTGTCATGGCCGAATCCCGTTTTTTTTTAACCCCCCTCCCGACTCCACTTCATCTAACTGACCCCCTAGTCATCCCCAAATGCCCCTAAGCCCCCCATATTACATATTTTTGAACTTTATTTTGTGCCCCAACCTAGTTTCTGGGCGCCACTATCTTTGTGTGGGTAGATGAAGTCCCTGTGGGACACGTCATCTGTCCACACTAGATAGCTTTGTGAGATTCCCGCACATGCCCAGTTAAACACCTGGGCATGCGAACGGGAATTTCATCCATTCGTCAGAAAGACGAATGAATAAATAGAAATGTCAGACAAACAAACAAACATTGAATATCAGTGTTTGTTTGTTCGTTCAGTTTATTACAAGGAGGGAGCTACCGGCGTGCAGCTCCCTCCTTGTAATATGTAAAGATAGAAGCGGCAGGGAGCAGTGCTCCCCGCCACTTCCTAAGCCCCCCATGTCCACCTTCACTCTATGGGGGTCAATATGACCCCCATAATAGCATAAGGGAGATTAAAATTTCCCGAATGCCCCTATTCGCTATATCGCAAGTAGGAGCCTGTGGCTGCTCACTGTTAAAAAACAAACAATAGGTCCCCCCCACATTAACATTTAGGGCTCCCACTAGCCGCTCAGGGGTGGGGGCTGGACTCTAGGTCCCCCCTTCAGTTTAATAGCCCCCACTCGTGCGGCACGGGTGGGGGCTCAGGAGGGGGGAGGTGTGTTTTTTTCTTTTTTTTTACCAGTGAGCAGCCTGTGGCTCGCGGTATAGCGAGTAGGGGCAGATCATTTACTAATAATAAGTAACCTTTTCTTAGTATTAGTAAATGTGGCTGAAAGACCAATGTCGGTCTTTCAGTCTTTTGGTAGATAACTCCCTGATACCGTGGGAATTATCTACTACGCGGCTGCAAGATGCAGCCGTGGCACAAATAGGATCGGAGTTTCATTCATTCGAATGAAATTCCGATCCGAACAAAGTCCCAAATTGCGTCCTAACACGAATGAACAAACTGTTCTTGTATTCTGTCGGCATTACTGACAGAAAGCATCGTGGGAACAGGGAGGAAAGCTAAGAATTGTGGGGAAATTTCTCTGCCCACCGGAAATGAAGCTCACTTTGCTCCTCCGCTGGTCAGAGATGGTCTGGCGTAGGAAACCTCCATTAGACAAGTTGTCCCTACTTTGTCTTATGTTTTAAAGAAAACTAGAGCAGACAGGAAGAAATGAAGAACAGATCATGAAAGAGGGAGAGAAGAAGAATCGATTAAAGAAAGGTAAGTTCGGCATGAGAGTGCCACTTTAATGCTGGCAATGATAGAAAGGTGACAGAACACGCAGTGACTAGCAGTTTGCTGCATATGGAGCTGCGTAGCTGTAGACCGGTCAGAATGCCCTTGATGACCCCTGTCCATTGCCTAAAGCAGTTGCTTTATCTGATGAATCACATTTTGTTTTAAAATGGTGGATGGCCAGGTCCATGTACATCGTTTATCTGGGGAAGAGATGGCAGCAAGATGCACTATGGGAAGAAAGCAGGCAGACAGAGGCAGTGTTATGCTCTGGGCAACGTCCTTGGGTCCTGGCATTCATGTGGCTGTTAATGTGACATGTACCATCTACCTAAAGATTGTTGCAAACCATGGCTTCATGGCAATAGTGCTCACTGATGGCAGTTACCTCTTTCACTAGGATAATGTACCCTGTCACACTGCAAAAATAGTTTGAGGAATATGACAAAGAGTTCAAGGTGTTGCCTTGACTTTGAAATTTCCAGATCTCAATCAAATTGATGTGCTGGAACAACAAATGCAATCCATGGAGGTCCCACCTTGCAACTTGCAGGACTTAAAGGATCTGCTGCTAATGTCTTGGTGCCACATAACGCAGGGCATGTTCAGAGGTGTGCATCAGAGCTGTTTTGGCAGCATGAGAGGTACCTGCGTGATATTAGGCAGATGGTTTTATTGTTGTGGCTGATCAGTGTATAATAAACCATGTCGTTTTCTACTGGCCAAATTATATATTAGAATAGGGAGTTTATGAGAAGAATGAGTTAACCAACTCTTTTAACATCTGTTTTTGTTTCATCTTTCCTATACAGTGAAACATATTCTCTAACAATAATCCAGATTTTCCAGAATGAGATTTGCAAGTGTTTTTTTTGTTTTCAATTTGTTTGATTTCATGTATTGGGAAGTCTGTGATTGGACAGCCACAGAATGTCTGGGCGGGGATAGAAGGGGAGGGCTGGTAAAAGCAGCAGACAGGAGATCTACAATGCAAGCTGTTTTTAGATATAACCATGAAAAAAATGCATAATTAAAAAGTATGAATGTATATTTGGGGATATCTATTAACCCCTTAACGCCGTTACGACGTGCTATGCCGTCACGGTTTAAGTGGGCTTTAAAGCCGTTGTGACGGCATAGCACGCCGTAACGGCTGAAGCCCCTGGAGCGCCCGGTATACTCACCTTCCCGGCGCTCCGCTTCGGGAGGACTGCCTCACAGCCCAGGCAGCCCTCCCACGGCAAATCAGGCCCCCAGGGGCCATGTGATCGCTCTCAAAGAGCGATCACATGGCCCCCTATAGCTGGTTGTGGATCTGCCAACATGGGGACTGTCTAAAATATTAGACAGTCCCCCTGCTGGTAGGAGGTGTAAAAAAAAAAATATTAGACAGGTTATAAAATAAATTAAATGCATTTTTATATATATAATATATGTACGGTATATATATTATATATATATAATATATATGTATATTATATATATTTAACGTCATACATAGTGTATTTTAATACTAATATTAGTATATATATTAGTATTAAAATACAATTAGAATGACGTTACATATATATAATATACATATATTATATATATAATAGATATATACACATATATTATATATATAAATACGTATAATTACAATAATAAATAAATAAAATAATAAAATTAATAAATAAAATATTGAAACAAAATGTTATATAAATTATATATACATATGTAATTTCATTCTAACTGTATTTTGTTATTAATATATATATAGGTAACAAAATACACTTATGACATTCTATATATATATATCTATCTATATATAAAATGCAAATAACCGCAAATATATATATATATAGATAAAACATATAATTACATAAAAGATTACATTAGTATACACGTAGAATTTAAATACCTATAAATGCATATATATTAAAATTCTACGTGTATATTTAAGTAATCTTTTAACATAATTAGGTGATTTGATTAATTAAAATTTGATTGACATACCTGACAACACAGGGAGAAAGTGCTGAGAATTTAATTCGCAAGCACTATATTTGACCCTGTAACTCTCCAAGACAACATAAAACCTGTACATGGGGGGGTACTGTTTTACTCGGGAGACTTCGCTGAACTCAAATATTAGTGTTTCAAATTGGTAAATTGTATTACAACGATGATATTTTAAGTAAAAGTTAAGTTTTTTGCATTTTTTACAAACGAACTGCACTTTTATGGACTATATTATTGTTGTAATATGTTTTAATGTTTTAAAACACTAATATTTGTGTTTAGTGAAGTCTCCCGAGAATAACAGTACCCCCCATGTACAGGTTTCATGGTGTTTTGGAAAGTTAGAGAGTCACATATAAGGCTTGCATTTCATTTTCTTGACATTGAAATTTGCCAGATTGGTTATGTTGCCTTTGAGAGCGTATGGTAGCCCAGGAATGAGAATTACCCCCATGATGGCATACCATTTGCAAAAGTAGACAACCCAAGGTATTGCAAGTGGGGTATGTCCAGTCTTTCTTAGTAGCCACTTAGTCACAAACACTGGCCAAATATTTGTTTTTTGCTTTTTTAACACAAAAACAAATATGAACGCTAACTTTGGCCAGTGTTTGTGACTAAGTGGCTACTAAAAAAGACTAAACATACCCCACTTTCAATACCTTGGCTTGTCTACTCTTTCAAATGGTATGCCATTATGGGGGTAATTCTCATTGCTGGGCTACCACACCGTCTCAAAGGTAACATTACCAATCTGGCAAATTTCTATTTGAAAATGGAACGTTCTATATTTGACCCTGTAACTTTCCAAAACACCATAAAACCTGTTAAT